>NC_135437.1:22098445-22333445 GCF_051991255.1 Vanacampus margaritifer | reverse complement strand
AACTGAATGTTTTAGTTTGAATTTTGTTTGCTGTAACCCCTAGTGCGTATTCTCTCTGTGTATTCAGCAGACAATGTATTTATTCTCTCATGCTTACAGTATATGAAATAGATTTTTTTTTTTTTTACTGATGTTGCAGCAGGAAATGAGAGCGATAAAAGTCAATTGATTCACTTTGTTATTCAGTGTTCTCATCGGCTTCTCAAAAACAATTCTTAGTCTCTACATAATATGGACAAAGGCCGCATTGTGTTTTGTGCTGTTTAGTATCTAAACAACTCTTGACAGGATTACAGTCATGTGATTGGATTTTTGTACTCTGTTTTGTTTTCCTTATGTGATAATGTAATGGAATTACTAAAATGCAGATGAGGTTCAAAATTAAGGATCAGTTTTATGCATTACAGACCAACACGAAACCAAATTTTCCATTTCTGACAGGTCATTCTACAATCACACTGGAGTTTACGTGTTAATACAGCACTTTGCATGATTGAGGATTATGAATTTGATCAATTGAGTCTCTTCCAATCCACTTGATTTGCTGTAAAACATAAATGCTTAAATGTTTAAAAAACTGAATTATTTGAATTAGATAAACGTTCTAAGTTGCTAATTTGATTTTATGAATTGAGATCAAATAATTACAATGGTAATTAGTAATTACATCCGCTTAATTTAGCATCTTATGTACTGTCAGGCTTGGGGAGTAACGGAATACCTGTACCGCAATTACGTAATCAGATTACAAAAAAACAATGTAACTGTATTATGTTAGAGTTACAGGAAATAACATATAATCGGATTATTGTTGATGATATTTATTTTTATTTTGTCTTCATGAGCATACTCAATATTGGAGTAATCCAAAAGTAATCCAGTCATATTACTTTAATATTATGGTACTTGGATTACGTTACTAACTACATTTTTAGCAGGTAATTTGTAACTGTAACGGATTACATTTTAAAAGTAACCCTCCCAACCCTGTGTACTGTACACTTAAAATTCAAGTTGGCATAACTTAGCTTGATAACTTATTTTTTCTCAAAATTGACTTCCTTTTAAGACTATTTGAATATTCCCACAATGCCTTTCACCATGTTCAAGCTGTAAATACCAGAGTTTTATGCTATAATAGTTTGCCCTGTGGTCTACCACTGATGCTTGTGTGTTCCCTCCCAATCCATCACATTCTGATGGAGTCCGATCAAGGTCTGATATGTTTTTCACATTTTGTCAAGGCAAATCACTGTAAACTGTCACGTGCTGGGATGTGCCAAAATCGAATGCTACAAAATGGCGACTTTAAGCTAGCTTGTTATGACAACCTTGGCAAATCACTCACCAAATGTGGCAGAACCTTAAAAACTTGAAATTACAATGGGATGCCAGGGAAATACTGTACATATATATGCTTTCCATCCCACTAGAGACGGCCACCATGTGTTTTCCAGGCATTAAACTATAACTTGTTGCCTTGTTGTTTTGCCACTTTTCCTTGTAAAACTGCTCCATCTTTCCGTCTTCAAGTCAGCCTACAGATTCCCCATTGGATTTAGATCAGGTCCCTTTTTGTACGTTTCTACATTGAGAAAAACTTGGGATAGCAGATCTTTGTAGATTTTCATTTTCACCCTAAGGGTGACCAGTAGGATATAAATTACTTTGTTCGTGTTTCCTTCCGGTACGTAAGACTTCTACAGTAGTTGAAACTAACATCATGTCTCAGCATGGTCTCAATAGTATCACTGAATATTTCTTAGTGCCCTCAGTCGCTATAAAACAAAAAGTGCATTCGCGTCCAGCTAACAACCCTGCAATAACCTTCAAGATAAAGAATTTGTGAGCAAAACACGCAGTGTGCTGTCCTCGCTCCGAAACTTCTAGATTTCACCAGCTAGACAGCGAGTTAACGACGTTCAAAATAACCAGACTTTGTTTTCCTTTTGGCTGTTTATTTGAACAATGGCCTCTGACCATTACCCTCTTTAGGTCGTCGTAAAACTACAAAAAAAAAATAATAATAACAAACAATGTGTATTAGCTAACTGTACACGACACACTATCATGCTAATAGCTAGTTACATTGCACAACGGGTCTCTTATCTCTAATACTGTCCTAAATTAACTAAAATGAATACACAGTGTTATTTTCTTAACATCACATGTACTTACGGACAATTCTTGTCTAAAGCAACAACGAAACAGGATCCAACAGTTCGCGTAGCACATAAACGAGTCTGCGTTGCGTGCTGCCACATTGGAATTCTCTCTTCTACCAAAACAATGAACAAAGCAACCCCTGGAGGGCGCTCTAAGGTTGCACAAACTCAAACGGTGACCTTCTGAAGGGCAGACTACGCAGCATAAACAAAAATGTACTTTCATTATAGTGCATATAATTGAATGAACCAGGTAAACAATCAGGATGAATAAAATGAATGCAGGACAGAAGAACTCAATAAAAATACTCATGGGTAAATTTCTGTAATAAAAACTCAGATGGATTACTTTATCATTTCAGAAGAGGAGCCTGGAAAATTAATTGCATATTTAATTGCAATCACAATATTCAGAGGGGGGGGTTTGGTTATGATTGAATTGTTTTCCAAAATCATTCAGCCCTAGTGGATTGTCTGAAGGTCAGATAACATTTTGATACAAACATACCAAAAAAAGAAGCAATTAAAATCTGTACTAGTAAGAGGGATGGAGCTTTGTGGGATATATATATAGTTTTTTTTTTTTTATGTATAAATGTTCTGTTCATTTAAAAAAAAAGAGTTGCTAAAGACGGAGCTATTTTTGAAGGAGATCTGGCAGCACTAAATATGATAGAAAGCAGCGCCTTCTGGCTTTCACTTCTCATTTCCCAGTGAATTGCTTCTATTTTCATGACAAGTAAACTGCAGGAACAAAATAATACGCGTTAGAAGCGGTGACCTTTTTCCGTTTAGCCGGCAATTCCCTACAATTGGAGCTTCTCCAGCGAGTGAATTGATGAATGCCTTAGGAAGACGTATGCGCTCTAATTGGCAGCACAACTCAGTTGGGCCGAGATCTCCCTGCCTGTTCCCCACCTAATTGCCGTTGTTTTGCAGCTTTCTAATTCGGCTGGAGCATTCTTCTTAAAAGCCAAGCTGTCTTTCATGTTGATGCTGTGCAAGTGCTCCTGCCAGCTATCTGAGATTTGGGCAGAAGAAGATGAAGTGTTGTTCCTTTGCAAAACATCACCGAATAACCCGGAGGTCAAAGTGATAGAAGAGGGAAAATTGATGGCTATGAAGTGATGGCAAGAGGCGCTAGTCTGCTTCCTAACTACTGTCAAAATGCCCTTGAGCAAGGCATTGACCCCGAAACCCCCCGCTTTAAGAAGTGCAGCGCTTTCTTTGCGAGTCTCGTTGACTCTTTTCATGCCTCCATATGAGGGAGGGGCTTCTCTGCGTGGTGTGCAAACAAACAGCAGAGTGTGAGTTGAATTTCCGCTTGAGGAAGTTGAACAGATGACAAACTTGAAGCACATTTGAAGCAAATCTGACCAAACAAATAGAGAGAACCAATCATTGAAGAGCGGATGTGACATTGGAAAAGCTACCTATAAATTTTGACCTATTGTAGTTGCTGTAGTTGGTGAATTATGGCCTTTAATCTCATTCTTACTAATGGATAAACTTCCGCCGCCAAAGTGTGACGTTACTCATGAGGAATACGTCACAGCAAATTTGGTTGCGGGCCGAACAGCGGTCCGTGGAAGCCTGTCCAGACCTAATTTCTTTCTTTCAAGTAAGTGGCTTGCAAGCAGGGATAGACATCGCTGATATTTGACATATTGACAAATATCGGCCTTTTTACTAACCTGAAGGCCGATGTAGCTGATATCTCACTAAGCGGTGAATGCTTGCGAATGTAGCGAAATTTTGGGTTTTCATCAGGATTTGTAAAATGTTCACAGATAGTTTTTACTTTTCACAAAACCATTTTGAACATATTCAGACAATTTTGACTGTCTGCGAAGATATTTTGAAACCTTGTATGTACCCTGACGAAACCCAAAATTAGCATGCGTTTGTCGCTCAGTGAGATACAGGGCACTTTTCATTTATTGATTTATTTAAATGTCCACTTTATAAAAGAAAATAATGCCGATACCGGGAACTCCCTACGCTTTTTATTTTTTTAAATTAAAAATATATATTTTTTCATTTAATTTAAATTTAGAAGATAAATTATTCTATCTATAATTCTATCTAATAAATTAAATACATTTATAAGATTAAAAAAAAAATTATTAAGAAATTATTTTTGAAATTTGGGAAAGCTTTATCTCCAGTAGAAATTGACTTAGTTTTTAATTTAGCATAACACATGCTGATGACTCTGGAAGCTCCCTGCAATTTTTGTTAGAATATTTAAACAAAGCTGTCAATTCTTTGTATGTTTGTACTAAAAACGAATATCGGCTTGAAATGTTGGTTATCGGTCTCCTTGACTACTAATAATCGGCATCCGTATCGGCCTTGAAAAAAAACATATCAATCTATCCCTACTTGCAAGGCTATGGATGGATGGATGAAGAGCTCCTCATCTATGAAATCATATTTCCCACCAATATGTCCGATTTTGAGTGAAGCTCTGCATTCTAATTCGGACAAAATGCTAATTCTGGAACGGCACATGTCAAACAGAATTGCAAAACTATGATTTGCTTGCCCCAAAATAAGACTCGGCGCCTTAAGGAGCGCTCTGCTTTGCAGTGCGCATCACACAGATGCCGTTTGTTTGATTTATATGATTGCATTTTCTTCTGTGGTGAAGGTGAAATGGAGTGCCACTCGCTGTGACAGTTGAAGTAGCACCTTGTTTTGGGAGCACAGATCTGTCACTTGAATGCCGTTTTCTTGTTACCTGACATCAAAGTTGCAAAGTAACAAAACAGTCTTTCACTTTCATCTCAAAATCGGAGGATGCGTTGATTTTGGCAACAGCGTCCTGTGATTGGACGGCGACCAGCATATGGTGCAGTCTGCTCTGCCTCTTACTGGTAGTGAAATGTTTGTAAAGTTAACTTTGAGGTTAACAACCAAAATGGTGCCGTGTTTATCAAAAGTATTGCTTTGATTTTACTCCCGGTCAGGGTCGCAGTAGTGCTGGAACCTTTTTCCTAGTTGACAAACTGCAAACGGTTGGAGTGGCCTTGTAGGGGAAAATGGGACAATGGCAGGCGTTTCATCATGAAGCCTTAAAAGATTAAATTGGAAGTATAAAACACACACTCTTTTAGAACTGGCATCTATTGGGTTGACAACGAGCCCAGCGCATGCCTCAGGCTCAAATTAAGTCTGAAATCACTATGTGTGAGATATCACAAATCTCTAGGGTTAAACTTCACACCCTGGTTGGTCCCAACATTGCTAAATAAACACATTGCTCATCAGCTTTTTTTTTTAATGTGTTCCATTTAAAATCACACAGACTGACATGAGAGCATGATTACAAGGAATTGTTCAAACATCCGCATGATTTTAAATGAAATTGATTTCGGGATGGCAAAACTGCTGCAGGATGCGTCATGTGACACCACATAATCCAATGAGTGAGCCGCATGCAACGTGATTGGTCTTGAGCTCTTGATGTGGCTTTGTGCCCTTAGTGTGTCCCCGCTGGCGGCACGGCACTCATGCGAGCAGGTGTGCCAGCGGGTTTTAGAAGCAGGTAGCCGGCAGCGGCGTTCCTTTTGCGACTGAGGCTTTAATCTGATAGCGACGGGCTCTGATCACTGCCTCCTTGCAATGAAGAGGAAGATGGAAAGATTTACCGAAAGCAGGTCTCTGCAGGACTGAAAACTTTCCTAAAGAGAATGAAGACTGCTCTGATGAGCTTCTACCTCTTATGTAACCAGCGCCACACACTCGGGAGTAGTGCTGCCACTATCGAGTATTTTTAGAATCGATTAATCGGATTCATTTGAATTTTTAATTGAAGTGCATTACAGAAGCGTTTTTGTCCCTGAATACTGTTTATTAACCAGTAAGTGATTAGAAAATAGTGGGGCTGGGGTCAAGGGTGGGGGGGATTGATGTTTTACTATGTTACCAGTTCGGTCATTGTTTTCCAAAGTCAAAAAAACTGATGTTTGCAAATGTCTTATTTTGATTAAACACAGAAGATAATCAGTCTTCTTTTATGAAGGACTATATAAATCAGTGAACAATTAATGTTAATATGAGGAAATCAGAGGATTTGGCCAATTTTAAATTAACCCTATGAAGCTCAAATTAAACTTTCGTAACAGGAAAAATCTGATATTTGGGGGAAATTATCATATGGGGTAGTAGTATACAATTCAGATTTATTTTTGGGGGGGTGAAACCTTCACATACAACGCATTCTGGGATGTTGCAGATTTACAACATTAGCCCAGTGTGGTAAAAACTCTGAAGACTAAATATGGTATGAACACTAACTATATTTGCATAGCAGGTTTCAAAACAATGTTACCAAATGATTTACAGTGGCAGAATAACAACAAAAACAACTTGTCGAGTAAAAAATTTGAAAACTTACAAACGTAGGAACAAAATTACAATAATAACAATAACTTTTGATCCCCTTGCATCAAACTGTGATACCAATAATGCTACACAGACATCTCAAATCCTAATTGACTGAATGTCACTTCTTCGTGTGGTAATCCAAGAAACAATTTTGTATCTCAGGCAGGCCATTTGCGTTTGGCCAGTCTTGCACAGTCCGCATCGTCCATGTTTATCAGCATGAAAGGGAAAATGATTGAATCAGTCCAGTCCAGGGGTGGGCACACTCGGTCTTCGACGGCCGGAGCCCCGCAGGTTTTGGATGTTTTCCTTCTCCATCAGCTGATCAGCAAGCTCTGCATGAGCCTGATTAACGATCCTGTTGATTGCAATCAGCTGCATTGGAGCAGGGAGACATCCAAAACCTGCAGGACTCCGGCCCTCGAGGACCGAGTTTGCCCACTACTGATCTAGTCTGATGTCTGACGTCTAGTCTGGTTATGATTATTATGGGACTGCTGAAAGCAGCACATATTACTCTCCACCCTAGAAAATCCAGAGATTTTTCCGCAAAAATGCGGCCCGTACCGTAGATCGCACCGGGACAAATGAGGTATCAAACGATGCGGCGATCTGACTCGGTGCGGCATTACTTTTTCTAGGAATTCCGAGTTACCATGGTGACGCAATTCCCCAAAAACTCCCAAAAAACTCCCATAGGAAATGAATGGAGAAAGGGGGAACAAATTACAGATCAAGCACCTTTTTCCAAGACACGCTGCGCACGCATACGTTATCCGACCGATACGAATTTTAGCTCATTTTGTAGGAATTTTTCCCATATTTAGCTCAGTGTCGAAATCTTTTTTAAGGAATGTAAGCTCTCCCCTCTGTGCGGGTTCAAAGACTGTAAGCAAACAGCAGACAAATAGCCTTCTCCCATTGTTGTGTATTGCAAGTGCCAGAGTGGAGCAATTAACTTTAGAGTGGCGGGAACAAATAAATGTACTTCCAAAAGTTTCACTTCAACTCGTCACCATGGCCACAATCTTTGCTCACTAGACATCAAATTCTCATATTTTGTAGTCACGAGTGTCTTCTTTCAGACAAACTAACTTTTATTTGGCTAAGGTGTCATTTAGTACCTTTATTTTCACTTTAAGCTCGGACAAGTCGGACGAACTCGCCTATCTCTTCCATGTTAAATTCAGGCGCCTTTACCCCTGTATTTCTGATAAATCCTAAGTTTTCAACCTGCTCTCATTTGGTCATTTTTCATCCGATTAAAAAAATGAGAACATGCTCGTGTTCCCCAAACCCTTGCCGTTCTAACGAGCCATTTCTTGAATCTGTATCTCGAACCGTTAAGTCGTGAGAGGCTTTTGTTCAAGGGGTGCGTCTCTCATACAATCTCAATGGAATGTGGGGCACGTGACGGCTCCAAGTCAAAAATGTGTGTGCGCTCTTAAAGTGACAGTGAGATATTTTTAGTTTCTGTTGATTACGATTAACTTCCACATTTCTTGGCCGATTTTTGTCGTTTGAATTTTAAACTCTTCAGCTCATTTACATTTTTTTAAATACATTTTCAGGGACAGTGAGATACTTTTAGTTGATGTTGATTATGGTTAACTTCCACATTTCTTGAGTGATTCCAGTGGTTTAAATTTTAAACTGTTCAGCTCATTTACAAGAGTCAGCAGTCCCATTCAAAATTTCCGCGGGAATTTTTCTAGTTATTACTATTATTACTTTTGATCAAATCTGCTTCTGATTTGAAATTATTTCAGTTTCCCTAGGATAAACCATCAATGACACCTCAAAGTCAATGTGGATAAGCAATTAGTTTCAAATTTGCAACACCTGCCTAGAGATGGTTTTTAAAAAATGGCTCGAAACGATGACGCGATTATTAAAATAGTTGTTGATTAATTTGATCATCAATTACTTGAATCGATTAATTTTGACGGCTTTACTCAGGAGAGCTCAACATCACCACCAAAGACTTCATAGTCAATCTGGCCCAACCAGATTTTTATAATCCCCCTCTACAGATCACAATCTAATCAAATTCTGACTCTCAGGTTACAGTTCTAGTTCTCGCCAGATTCGCCCATGGTTATTTATTTATTTCAATTCTCAGTATACAGAGGTCAGATCCAGCGAGGTCAAGTTTGGCTGACCCAAGCAGAAGGATGACCTTCGTCAATGAAAGCAATGTAACATTGGTTGAGCAGACGGGACAGAACAAGAAATATAAATAGTGGTGTGGAATTTGATTGATTTAATTGCCACCAACGGAATGATTTGATATGATTTTGAAATCATTTCAGCATAATCTATTCATAATTGTGTTGATCTGCAGGCTGGGCGTTTCTCATGACCCATATTGCCCCAGTTTGGAAGGCGCTTAGACTTATCTGCTACTTACATGCACTGAATTTGCAGGATGATGACCAAAATCCAAGGATGAGGTCAAACTCAGATTGAGCGGCTTCTATACACGGACGGCCATGTGGCAAACACACGCACGCAAAAACAAACATATCTGAAATATACATAGCTGTGTTCATATGAATGTAAGATTCAACAAAATATAAAAGACGGCGCAGCAGTGCAGCAGCTGTTAACTGATGACAACACATGTTCTTTAATGAGCTTCTACCGTATATATTTGGATGCATAGGCTATTTTTAGCGCCTGCTTTGTTTGTCTCATTAATTGTTCTTCACAGTTCATCATGTTCACAAATAAATAAATAAAAACGTTTGTACATTTTGTGGCTTTCTGAAAAAAACGTATCCTTATATTGGTGAATGAACCACATGAATACATTTTGTTTCAAATTGTATTTACACATAAGCATTTTAGCTCGGTTGCAAGGATTAACTGGTCGATAAAACATCGCATGTAATACATAAGGCGTATTCTATTGTTTAAAACTGTATTGGGCGTATGAACCGTAAAATTGATTATTGCTGCATTGTACAAAAAGAGCTGTTATTAAACATGAATTGAATGAATTCATTCAAGTCTGCAGACTGAATGAAAATAGCTTAAGCATTCCATTTTATAAGGCTTAATACCAATATTGAAAATATAAATTAAAGCCGTGTCACATTTTGAGGCAGGCTTATTGTGAAAAATAACAATAACAGAATTAAAACCATATTTACCATTCGGAAAGTTACAAGTCTCATAAATATTTGAGACAGCACTTAATGTTATCCTTTTTTACACATCAAATATTTCCTGGAAGATTGTTTCTACGAGGAGCCATTATAAAAGTTCTTCTTACTCCAGCAAGTTTTCTTTTCTGAGTCGATAAGTTCGAATGAGGATTCCAACGTGGGCGTGTTTGACCTTGCAGACGTGAACCCTCAAGGAAGACTGAACATTGTTCCCCTCGACAGAGTTTTACTAAGAACTCAAAACTGTGAGTGTAAATGCTTGCCTGGCTCTCTATACAGTATATGTGCCCTGCAGTGGGCTGATGACCAGTCCCGGTTGTATCCCAAATGTTTTGTCTACATGTCATCTAAAAAATACCAGATTCATTTTTGTATATAAATGTTTAAGTTCGTTATATTGGGCATTTCTAAATGCTTTGTAAAACAATGTAAGAAATCAGTGTTTCTCAAAGTTGAAAGACAATAATGGCAGTTTAAAAAACAAAACAAAAAAAGTTTATTGGGAGGGGTTAAGTATTGGCTAAAATGAAACAAAACAAACAAACTATTACTACTATTCACAGTCAGGGTTTCATAAAATAAAATGCACACGTATCCAGAAGTCGAAGTAAAAATGCAACATTTTTGCTTATCTTAATTCACTGGATAATCGATTATTTGCCATTGCTTTGCTTATAGTGACTAATGACTATCTCATGTGCTGATTTGCATTTGCCAGCTAGCAGCTTATCAGAGCCGACCGTATTGCGATTGATGGCCCATTCATTCACATAATATCTGAAATGCACAATGACACAGAAATCTCTTAATTCTTCCTCAATACTAAACGCTAGTTGTATTTTGAACGCCTCGAGGAAGGTTTTGGATATGTGTGCGTTTTATTTCATGAAACTATGACTGTGAATGGTTTGATAAAAAATAATAATAATAAAAAAACGATTGCTCAGTCATGTTGTTTGTGTGAAAATAATGATATTCTAAAGACAGATTCTCATCAACTTTGTATTCAGACATGACTCCTGACCGTCCCTGGCTACCACGTACAGAATCTCTGCCAGATTGGTTCGGTTTGCTGCCTCCCTGGGCATCTTCCCTGTATGCCATATGGCTAGCCCTGATTAGCAATAAAATGACTACTACTACTACTTTATGGGAGGGAGGCTAAAGTCACATCTAAAAGCCAAAACAACCACAGCCAAAAATATGCAAATCAATTTAGGTCAATAAATACAACCATCGTCCTCCTCACTGTTGAGCCTCTGGCCCACCGAGTGCTTGTCAGCAGTCGCGGCAATTGATGCGTAAAGGGACCGACTAGCATGTTTAAGCAAAGAAAAAAAAAAATCCAGTACACAAACACACACACATCTGCGATTCCAAGGCCACACAGACTGTGAGTGTGTTCTGGAAGGTGGTGAGCAGCTGCAGCAATACAGAACATGGCGAGCTGAAGGAGATGAGGGCCATGCAGCTCGAAATCCTTTTCTCCTCCAGTCACCCTCAAAAGAGGCCAAGACTGATTCCATTTTCATTTTGGGCTCTCGCGTCCCTTTCACTCCCTCCTCTCCGACTTGCTCGGACGCCGCAGTCGAATAAAATACCCCATGCCCATCCATCGTTGGTGTGTTTGGACGCCGAAGCAACCTCCCGTGGGGAAAAAAAAGCAAGTCGTCAACATCCAGCAAATATTGCTGAAGGATTGCATTTGCCAAAGGTCCCGACATTTGACATTTCAAATATGTTGTCACGCAGCGCAAACGGCATGCTCAATTAGCTCTTTCATGTTTAGTTTATTTATAGTCATAAATAAGGATATTGCAAAATGTCCTCAAACCTGAGGATTTACTGCAGTTACATATGGAGTCCAAAAATAGTCGTTCCCATCTAAATTGCGCATAAGCGCCGTTAGATGCTGTCGAAATGTAATCATCTGCTCATCCATCTTAAGAACATTAGTGCCAATGAAAAATAAGAAAAACATTTAATTTAAAACTATTTTTGGTGCATGATAGCATTATTAGTCACAAAATTTAGCGTGAATAAATGGAACAAAGAAACATTAAAAAATACATTTGAAGGAAAACTTCAAACAAAATATCTTTTCACAGCAGCCGAGGGTGAAAGGCGCACAGAGATGAAAAGGGTGAACGAGTTTCAGTCCTCCCGGACAAAACATTTCTGAGAGTAATCACATAAAAAAAGCAAAACTGCACCTTTGAATGATGAAAAGAAAAGAAAAAACGTGTTAGTTAATCATTAAAAGTGAGTGATGAATTATGCTGATGAGGATGATCTAGTGGCAGTTGCCAAGCAAGTGACCCGCTTGAGGTAAATCCAATCGCATTGCGCAGATGTCTTTCACCGCTGTGGTGCAGTCTCAGCGTCATTAAAAGGCACAGAGGGTACTCTCCTCGTCTGCTGTCCGTGTCACAGTTACTAATAGCTTCTTTAAATGTTTTATCGTAATGTTGTCCTAAAACATTTGTCCAATTAGTCCTCCATCTGCTTTGAAAATTGATTTCAATCTGCTGAGCCCAATTTGATTTTCTGACCTTGAAAAATCTTTCAAGTCAAAAAAGCAACTTCACTTGGAAACTCGCAAGCCACCAGTCAAGAACTGCTGCCCCAAATGCATACTTAGTAGTTCCAGATATATTCTGCCCCGACATGCTTTCCGTTTGTATCGTTGTAACTTTTATTGTCCATTTTGAGTGCATTTTACCTACATTATATCAGTGATATTAATCACTTCCTATAATAGGGGTCTGCAACCTGCGGATCTGGAGCCACACATGGCTCTTTAGTCCTTCTCCTGTGGCCCCCTGTAGAGCTCTAAAAAAAAAAAGTTTTTTTTTTTTTTACATATTTATTTGTATTTTTTTGTAGATAAAATATTATTTAAATGAATTAATGATTAGATAAAAAATAATAATTAAATATTTTTAAAAAAATGTCAGAGTTCAAACGGAAAATTAAAAAAAAAAAGTAAATGTCTCAAAAGTGATTATTGAAGTAGCACTAAGGAACTTTTCAACCTTAATGATTTATTTTCATAACTCTTCTGATGAAACATCAACCTTAAACTAGTTGAATGGTACCTTTACCATGGCCTGAGGGGATCTGTATCATTTTTACTGGCACTAAGCAACTTTGAAGAGGATGGTAGGAACACTGCCGCACAAAAAACTACAAATGTGCCGACTGCTTTATGGCATACGTCAAAAGAGACGTGGATGAAAGGACAGTCAATGATCAACATTGGCCCGGATTTCACTCGCTGGAGTGAGCTAAAAAAAAAAAATGACGCAATGCACTTGTCCTCATAGGAAATGTGGTCTTCCTTCAAACATAACAATACCGCTTTTGTCCATAAGGCTCCGCCATAATCAACGTAAACTGAAAGTTATTCAGTGTTGCTTGAGCCCATTAAGGCCTAAAGCGCCTGGCAAAGCATGTCTCTAAAACCTATGGGTGACTTTTGAGTCACCTCCCAAAACCTGAAGTTTTCTCAGCTCCTGAAGCAAATAGAAACATAATTCCCAAAACATTTCAGAGCTTACACCTGTGGCGTTTACACAAACATAAGTTTATTATAAACCTTAATTTTTTTTAAATCAAACAAATGACGCATTTGTGGATATATTTACCTTCAACATTGGAGCGCAGTTGAAGAATTGAGTGGTAATTAGGCTATTCGTCGTCCATTCCGTTACAAAGCCGTTGACATTTTCAACATCCTCATTGTCTGCAAATATATTTCTTAACAATATGCCACTGTCGACTGGTTACACTGATTCAAAGTCCTCTCGCGACGTCGTCAATCGTGTCATTTATTTCATATCTCCCGCGAATCTGCGTCACCCCTAATTGCTCGAATAAAATTCCAGGAAACGCTACGAGGCCCACGTCACCCTCTTGTGCATATTTGGATGCATTTCATCAGCTAAGAGACCAAGAATTGGCCAAAACAAAACAAAACGACGTATCCGCTCTCCCGGCTTTAAAGGGACAAGAGAGTTTGTGCGCTCCTGGCATTACAATAAAATGTCCATGAAATTTCCAAATATGTCAGGGAATTCAATATATAAAAAAATAAAAAGGCAGAAAAGACAACATTCAAAAAGTAACCATAGAATGTCCCAAAACAAAAGGCGAAAGGCAGAAAATTACCGTAAAGTGTCCTGGGAATTGCCCAAAAGTCATAAAAAAAAATTGTTTTTTGTTTTTAAGGGCAGAAAAGAAAACTTGCAAAAAGTAACTATAAAGTGTCCAAAAAACAAATAAGAAATCCCGAAAATTGCCATAAAATGTCCACAAAATTGCCAAAAAATTTTAATTAGAAAATTGATAGCAAAAAAAGGCAGGAAAAAATGCCTAAAAATAGCCACAAAATGTCCCCAAAAAGGGAAGAAGAGAGGCTGAAAATTACTATAATATGTCCATAAAATTGCCCAAAAATTTCAGAAATTTGACAAAAAGGCAGAAAGGTCTAAAAATGTATGAAAAATGAAAAAAAAAAATCCAAAAATGCAAGACAAAAGTTAGGGGGAAAAAATGAATCTCAAAGTATTGGATGCTGCATATTTTGTTGTTATGGTGCCGCTCTAATTAGCACTTGGGCCCTCAGTACATTAGACTAACACCGTTTCGTTCATCACAATGTTCAAACGTTTTGCAGCTCCAGACAGAATTGTTATTATTTATTTGGCCTAACAACAGCAAATGTTGCTGACCCCTGTCCTATAACCTGATGCAGGTCGTAATAACAAACATAACAACAAAACACCTTTCCTGCATGCATACTGCATGTATAATCCAATGTTTCCATCATCCAGCTAAACACCTGCACACTTCTGCATGTGGGCCGACATGCTGCGAATTCCCCGCAGACTCGCGCCACACGCATGCATTGCATGACTCTAAAATGACTCTACAGTGCGTGCACGTGCACGCACGGGCACGTCTTTGAACAAGGCGAGTGCATCCCAGCGCTTCTCACATGAGACTGCAGGAATCCTAATTAACCTTCCCCAAACACATTAATGAGGAAACATGAAACCTCAAAACAGCCCCCGCAGATAAGAAGGAAAACAAAGTGCGGCTAATTAGGATCACAAAATCAGTTTATCTAAAAAAGCTCCAATCTGTATGATTGTAAATGAGCCCTGCCTTGCATGATCTCATTTATCTCCAAGTGAGGGGAATTGGTTTGATCCGATTACCTTTTACTTTACTTGATTTTCTTTCTTCTTTTTTTTGTTAACAAACACATAACCCCAGAATATCAACTTTAGAGTTCTTATGGCACAATTCTTTTTTGTCAACTATTTGTGGATGTTTTCATATATTCCGTAAATGTAAACAAATCAGCTGTGCATCCGTTGAAATGTATTTGCCAAGAATTGGACACAGACATTAAACCTGCACCTGCAGCTCAAATCCAGCCTCTAAAAAGATATTTTTGGTCCGTGCGGCCCACACAAAGACAACTCGACGGATACTGAGAGTGTCATCATCACAGCCTCCTTGCACAACCTCAAGCTGCTTCCCTCTTTCTGCCTGGCAACAGAGGAAAAAATAACAGCGCTGGCCGTTCGTCACTTTAGCTTAACAGCAGGCATAAACAAGAGTCCAAATATTTCATTAACTGCACACTTTTCTGGGAAAACTGACAAAACAATGAGATTGATTTCTGACGTAAAAACAAATCTCTTTCTATTTGGCAGAACATGTCCTTGTCAAGGGAGGTAGTAATTTATTCATAGCTCGAGGTTACAATATTCTGTAGATTATTTTTTTCAAGTTGCACTTTTATATAATCAGCCCACATTGACTGGCTTTCTTTTTTTTTTTCTCTCTCTCTCTCTCTCTCTCTCTCATCAGTTTGAGGAAGAGTATGACGAACCCCAGCGGTGCATAATCACGGCAGCACAGATCTGAACAAACTGCAGCTGCCGTACGGAGAGAAGTGGAATGAGTAACGGCTGCCGTAATGCAGGGAGCATGTGCGAGGTGCCGATGCAGCGCTTCAGCGACCTCTCTGGGAGCACGTGAACGGCGGTGGCCTTGGACATGGAAGTCATGGAATGCCTAAATGAACAAGAAAATATAGTATTGGGCTTTTATCGTGATAATGATTGTTATTATCCACTCCATTGCCCACTATTTACTTTGCCAATTATCAGCAAGTAATTAATCAGTTCTGTTGTTTGCCAAGTATGTTCCAGTAAGAAGCTGAGTCACGTCCTTGCTGAAAGTGCCGTAAAGAGTCAGTAACGATTGTGCAGTTCATGGGAACTGCCTTCAACCTTCCATTATTATGTCATTGTTGGTCACCAATCTGCTTATTTATTCATGTGTTCATCTGTTGATGCATTTTCAATTCAGTTATGAACACATACAGAAACACACATATTGCTTTGAGTTGTATATATTTTTTAAATTGCGTAATAATAATAATAATCATAAATAAATAAATAAAAGTTTCATTAAAATATTGATTCAACAATTTTATTTTCAAAAATGGACAAAAATGATGGTAAGGTACCCATAAATTAATATTTTGCTTTAATCAAACATGACGCAGTGAAAATTACAAACATTATTTGATTGCAGTAATTGTTTTATGACTTTGTTTTCAAAAACAATTCTGTTGAACTACATTTCCAAAGTGATGTTTGATTTTCATGAACTTTTGTTCACGTGTGTATATATTGTTATATGACATGACTCTATTATATGTTTATTGTGAAAAGGTTATTTCATTTGTCAATGATGGCTCCAGGCATTATGTCGCATCAAGTGTGGCATTAAGACCCAAACGCAGACAAGAAACCTTGAAGAAAACACTTCAAACACGCATTGTGACAAAAGAACCATTCAGTAATTCTCGCTAGGGCAACACACAATTCTATAAAACAGGAAAAAAAAAACGATATGATAAAATAAGAGTGGCTAGACAAACTACGAGAGACGCATATAGGCACGTAGCAACTGACCACATGATCACATTATCATTATATGGGACATAATCACTGCATAAGCATCTGACAACGTCAACATCATAACATAATGACCCCATGACCCAACCCAAAACAAACATGATATGTTAACATGCTATCTGTTAATATACTAAGGTTGGGGTGTTTGCATTTGTCGCCATTTTGAGCCCTCGGCTGAATTTGCACACAGTCCCACCCGGCTTTCCACTATCCCCTTTCACACAGTCACCATTTTGCCTCTCAAGCTGGAAATCCTGACCCCTTTCATACAGTCCACCGACACTGGAAAAATATGGCAGCTGGTTGATTTGGCAGCATTCGCAATTTACTTTTCTAGTTATAGATCTTTAGGTGATTATGCTACCGTACATAAAATAACAAAATAATCATACATGTCAACCCATAAGGTTTGTCCGTATTTCTTACGGATTTTTAAGTGTTGCAAAAGCATACGGGCGTATTTGGAAATGAATACGGATTTAACTGTTTTCATGAAAATAATAATATTAGTATATATTGCTTACCCTTTTTAAATTTATTTAGTATTTACTGTCGGCTACGTGCTACACGTGTGCATAAGCTCGATTTAAACAACAACCGGTCACAAAATCTCGTCTATCGCGCGAGACTTCTAACAGTTTCCTGACATGCGCAGTTAAGAAATTTGTGTTAGCGCGAAAATTGCGAGTCGTTCGCAGTGGTTGAGAAAATGGGGGACAGGCCGGCCAAAAAAAACAAGATACACCGGACGTTTTCGTCCGGAATGGACGGATTTATTTAAGGTAATTGGTCCGTCAAAACTTGGAAAAGAGTATGCATCATGTTCGCTTTGTTCACGGGACATTAAGGTTGCGGCATCTGGCATTTACGATGTCAAAGAACATTTGAAATCAAAGTTGCACGAGAGAAATGTGAAGCAACAAAAAAGTCAACCGTCCCTGTGATATTTAGAAATCTGTTGTTTCTTTGTGCAATAAAATGTCATTTGGAACAAGATACTGTCAATGTCTTCATATAAGAAAGAAAGTAAGGTAAGATTAATGTTATTGCATGAAACAGCTTTAGTATTGATAAAACTGACATGAGGATTTTTATGGGAAAATAAGGATTTTATGGGTTTGTAATACAGGTGGGACCAAATTAGGGTTGACATGTATGTTTTCATGCAAAATGGATATCTAAGTAAAATTGTGTGAGCATCTGGAGGATGACACACAGACACGGGCTTTAAGTTCCTCTCAATCGAGCACACACACACACACACAAGGAAACTGTCAGCAAGTTGACTGCGCGCAATCAAAGGCAGACAAGACTAACAAATAAAAACCCGTTCATAACCTCTCTCTGTTTAGTTGAACAAATCAGTCCGTCTTCAGATGCAATAGGAGCAACGCGAGCTGCATCAGACCTCACAAATTATTCAACGCGCTTACAACGTTGATGAGGTAAAATCTCTCTCTGGTCACAAACGGGCAGACGACACCATGAAAGTGAATCACGCGAACTGCAATCAAAATGATTTGTGCTCGTAACGTTAATGAGAACGTGCAAGCTGATTAATCACACCATGAATCATGTTTTTAAGTATCATTAACTCTTTGACTGCCAAAAACGTTAAATAACGTTTAGTAAAATCCTATGGAGGAGTGCCAAAGACGTTAAAATACGTTTTTTTTTCAAAACTGAGGTGAAACTAACCATTTTCTATTGTTGATTACTGAAAAACGGAATAAGGTAGAAACAAACTTTTTTTTCTGATGAAAGATGAGAGTCCAATCTTTCATTTGGTAGTATGTGTGTTTCCATAGTCCAAACACATAATTTTCTGTGGACCTCGAAAGATCAGTCAAAAATGCTTAAATCGGCTGCCACCCATGGCATCCCTTTTCTGAAAACGTCTGGCAATATAAGCAGAAAGGCTACAAACGTTTGCTGCCATTTGAGGCCGACACTGTTGAGGGATATGAAAAGAAAACAAACATTCTGGCTACTGCTCCTGGTGATTTGGAAACAATCCCATGAACAAAGTATAAGATGCACAATTGTGAAGTGAGTTGAAAATGGGTACATAAATCGGTGTTTATCAGCTGGAGGTTCGATTAAAACCCAACAGAGTTGCTTGATGTCCAAATGTGTGTTCCAGAACCAGACTCATGTACTCTTGTTATTACAACCGCTGACTGACAAACGCAAACACGCAGTGAGACCACTACAGACTGCAGATCTGTTCCCATGGTAACTCGGACCAAAAGATCTCAGCTATCGCCGGTTCTCGGAGATCTCTGAAAACCTATGAAAGACAACGTGCATGCGCTAATACGCTCACACACTTAAAGCCATACCTTCCCAAACAGAAGGCAGCCATTTTCCTCCAAACAAGACCCTGTAAATGTTGAATGTTATGTAGGTGATCAAGTCAAACCTTTAGCCACACCGTCTTGCTTTCAAGCAGTAGGATATAAAAGTGAATATGTTAAGAGCAAGTGGGCGTTTTTCTCAAATTTAACTGGGATGGCTTGCCAAGTGTAGCTTTTTTTGCAAAATGATTGCCAAGCTTCTGAGTTTTCTGTATTCATTTAGGAATCTATTCATAACACGATCCTCTTTCTTTATGCTCCTCAAATGTAAGCGGAACTTGTGATTCGAATCGCGTTCCTATATCTGTCTGAATCAGGATGACAGTTGCCTTTTTGCGTTCCATTACGTCTCCAAACGTCACATTGTTTCAGCAAGCGCCTTTTCTAAAATGAAATAAAATCCGACCGTTGCACTATTTTATATCTTAAATCTGAAATAAATCCAACCTAAGTATACTTCATATGTAAAATTGCCCTGATGATGGTTGGTTTAGGGGTAACGCACCCGCACAATTGGCTGAGAAAAAGGTCTGTTATCCAGGTAACCCAGGTTCAATTCATGTTTTTGCAGGTCATTCTTTTTCCTCTTTAATACTTTCTGTCGAAACTTGATACCTTGTCGCAAAAAAAAAAAAAAGCTTGTTGAAATGTAGTTTTTGATTAAATGTGATAGCACTTGGGGGTTTCATCAAAGCATTTAAGTCATGTTGAGAGGCAAAATTAAAAACAAACCAAGTAACAGCAACAAAAAGATCATTTGTACTTTGACACTTATTTTAATGGGGTGAGATTATTTCTCTCTCTTATGGCGTCCATTACAATTGTAGTCCGATTGCCAGTTGTGTAAATTAGGTGATGACAGACAGCCAATGATTCATTTCCTTACGAGGGAGCTGGCCACACTGATCTACTGTTTGATTGTAATATTTTACACTTGGCCACCAGATGTCGCTGTGGGGAGATGTTTCGAACGTTCCAAAAGATCGATTATTTTTGTGAATCAATCGTTTCAATTGATTTGATGGTTTCAATGTTCCATTTCTGCCATCCCTAAAAGCCGATATCATCACAGAATAGGTCAGAGGACAGAGGTCAAGTTTCAGCTGAGCAATTATTACCTTAAACTGAAAAGCAAGTTCCACAATAAAAACAGGATCCGTTATAAAAGTGTGCAAGCAATTTTGTTGTGTTTGTTTCTTACCAACAATGTTCATTTTGTTGATGTGTCTCACTTGGCCTTTTAACAAATGCAAATGTCCGCGTTTTTGGTTCAGTCGGATGTTGTCATGTTTTCTTTTGTCAATGTCTCGTCAAGTTTTATCATTGTCATCCTTGTCCCTCATGTCATCCAATCAGCTCACTCAGCCACTTGAGAAATGTCCAAGCGTCTCTCGTTATCTCGTTAGTATTTGTATTTAGTTCCCTTCTTTCGTTCAGTTCTTGTCAGTTCGAATTGAGAAGGCTGGTTGTCCTCCGAAGGCTGAATTTGTCGCACGAGCAAGAGGGCGTTATGTTTTGGCTCTCTGCCGTTTCCCGTTTCTGATTTCTCCCTTGCAGTTGCTGGGGAAACGGCTGGAGGGCGGATCCTGCCGACACACCTGCTGCATCATGTCATCAGGCTGAAATAAAAGCCTGGCAGCAATAGAAAGGAGTGTCTGGTTATCGCTCCGCGACGCTGCTTGCTGTACCTGACGTTTTTGATACCGCAACCGGCCTAGCATTCTCTTTTGGTGTTGTGGACACCACTAGTAATTAGACCAGTAGCGTTTATGTTAACCATTTTTGTGTTTTTGTCATCGTCGCCTTTTGTTACAGCAAATTCTTGTCCACGTGTTGTGCGCTTTTTGTTGCTTCTATTAAAACTGAGTGACTTACCCTGGCTGGGTCTGCCCTTTTCTTTTGGGGTCCAACAAACACAACCCGCACGTGACACAGGGCCGGCAGAAATGGACCTTTGATATGAAAAGCGGTATTTTTGGGAAAAGTATTATGCAGTTCCTTCTCTATTGACCATTTCAAATCTGTGTAATCATTTCTGGATTCTGAGAACACATTTTGTAAATAAAAGTCATAACAAACTTCTGGCTTCAATATTTGATACATGCATAATTAAACCGTATGGTCCTCTGCAAGAGCTGAAACCAGATGTGAAGGGCCTTGCTGCTATTTTGGTGTGAGTGTGTGCGCGCGTGCGTGTGTGTGTGTGTGCGTGTGTGTGTGTGCGTGTGTGTGCGTTTTTCTTCTCGCATGTCTCTAGGACAGGGAAATCATAAATCATTGATCTGCGTCGACAATGAAACGTCCCCTATGGAAATGATAGAGGTTGAAAAACTTCTAGCCCGATGCTCTGTGAATGAATAATAATATTAAAAATGTTATAAATAAATAATTGCAGAGCAAAAGCGTGGTCATTGTTGTAGCTGCTTGTGCGCCCACTGTGCGCCCCCAATGCGCGTTTAGGGACACTTGGAACAAGTGATGTTCAATCGCACATGCTTTAAATAGAACTCAGACAGGGTGGAGGTTGTTTACATAAGCCACGCACACATAAGATGACCTGTATTTAAAAAAATGACATTGCAAAATTATCATTTTGATGTTGTTATTGAAAATATAAGTTTCATTTTATAAGCTGACAACATAACTCCCGAATCCACAATATAAATATTACCAAAACCCCTGGGCGTTATTTGACCATTTTTGGGCTTTTTGATGGTTCTGACCAAGCCATTTCAAAATAAAATAACGCCCAGGGGTTACGAAAAAATATATATATTTTAAAAGTCCAAATAGCAAAATGTATCTAGTGTTTTTGGCTTCAATTTTACCAGAGCTGCATACACTGTACAGCAAGATTAACTGTTCCAAACACATCAACATTTTGTCTCTAAAAGCCATACTTATATCTAAGAGCCAAAACAAGCTCTCCCACTCAATAACCGTCTAGTTACGTCCTCAAATAAAAGCTTCACTAATTTGAGAGGACGCATGAGACAGCAGATGTCAACAATCACATCTAAAGCAACATTTATTTCTGCCTTAGTGATGATTAAGGCGTAAATAAAGGACGTGTAACGATGGAAGCGTGAAGCATCAGCGTCTCACCATCAGCAGCAAATGAGCACTGGATCGTCAGCATCAGGACCGCACTGACGGTCACAAAGCACCGGGCCAGCATCCCGCCCAGCGCCCGCGTCTTCTTCTCCTGCCTCGGCGTCCAAACATCCTGGTTCCACAATTGCTTTTTTGGATTGTTTTCTCGCCCGACCCCGCGGCCAGCGCTGCTGGGAAAGAGCGCATGTTTGGGAGCCATCGGTCAACCAATTAATGCTGGATGGAGAACAGCTAACGGCGGCATCCGATCACGCTGCCCCGGGTGCGCACAAGCAGGGCTCCGCTCTCCATGGACCCTCCGCCGGGAGCTGGCTTTGGCTCTCTACCGGGAAACAAAGACTGATCTATTTCTTCCGTCACCCGTCACGCTGTCTGTGTGTGTGTGAAGTCTGATATCCCTGCTGTGACCGCAAAGATGCTCGCCAACGCGTCAATTCCAGATTTGTGAACGGAAGTAGTTGATGGCGCCTTCAAAATAAAATTGCTCTCTTACTTAGGAAACGGAAATGCGCATAGGCCTGCTGAGCATTATAGGTGGTCAAAGATAATCATAAGTGGCAAAAGCAAAGAAATTACTGATTCAACATCTTGGGTATAAAGAAGTAGACCTACAGACCTCTACAGACTTAGTTTCTCTCTGGAATTTAGACTATCAAACTAGTCACCAAATATCTAATGCTCAGAATTGGCTAAGAAAAAATATAAATTAGTGGGGGGGCTACCTGCATGTGCAACAACACATCAACATTATTACAACAACATCAAAGACTAATGAGGATGACGTAACAGATTAGGGGTAGGCGTAGGATTATTTACAATGCAAACAAAAAAAAAAAGATAAACACAACAGCTAATCAAAAAACACAAAAGCTATGGTGTAATACATTGGGCTAAACCAATTACAAAAACTATAGCGTTGCATGTTTGCCTTTAAGGGGCGTGGCTTAGTGAGCGACATCGAAAACTTGCCGGGTTAGTCGGTTTATGAGCGTCTGGACTTTTTTTTTTTCTGATTGTGAAATGGTTGCCGTTGTTGGAAATACGGCATATTACTTACATTTAAGAGTAATATGCAATTCAGCTCCAAGAGGTTAATGATCAATCACTTGCAAAAACATTGACTACGTTTACATGCAGAGAATATCCCGGGTTATGGTCAGAATTCGGGTTTCTGGAACAATCAGAATAACACGTTTACATGTGCAAGTTGACAGAGTTATCCCCGTATACATGACGTTTGGAAACCCCGATAAGAGCATATTCGGGTTATTGCGCGTGTTTACATGGCCTTTTAAAACCCTAATATTGCCATTATTCGGGTTTTAAAAGGGTTATTGCCTGCATGTAAACGTAGTCATTGTATCGTTGATTGAGGTCAGTTTATCGCAGAAGTAAATATCATCCATTGACTGCCAGACGTTTTCAGAAAAGGGATGCCGTGGGTGCCAGCCGATTTTAAGCATTTTGACTGATCTTTCAAGGTCCACAGAAAATTATGTGTTTGGACTATGGAAACACACATACTACCAAATGAAAGATTGGACTGTCATCTTTCATCAGAAAAAAAAAGTTTGTTTCTACCTTATTCCATTTTTGAGTAATCAACAATAGAAAATGGTTAGTTTCACCTCTGTTTTTAAAAAAAAACGTCTTTTAGCGTCTTTGGCACTCCTCCATAGGATTTTACTAAACGTTATTTAACGTTTTTGGCAGTCAAAGAGTTATATAAGATGTACTTAGGGCAAGGGGAGCTGTTTCTGCAATTCTGTTTGGCAGGAAAATAGGCAAGGAGATTTCCACCAATCAGTGGGCTCGATGGCAGAACACCCCGGCATTACTGGACCTTCTGAACGGTCAGCTTAACCTTCTCATCACGACCAGATGGACGGGCTCCCACAAGCAGACCGCGTAAAAAGACATCGAGAACGGAAGAAAGACGCTTGCACTCTCTCGTGAGAGAGGACATGCCCAGGACCGTCTTGGATTGTCCTGAATTGTTTTGTTGCTGAACTTTGGAAGACACAATACAAAATGTTAAACGCCGTTTTGAGTCTTTATTCCGTCTCCTTTTTGAAAAAAACGAACACGCAGGAAATTATTTTTGGGTAACTCTAAATAACGTGATGTAGACCCTGACAATGAAATAGGAACACCAAAAAAACACAACATTTTGTAACATTATGGTTTTGCTAAATTATGAAGGCAACACAAACAAACATTTTAAAATGAAATGTAGCTTACCTGTGAAAAATGGCCACTCCGTGTCCCAGGAAGTCTTGACATCTTCTCAAGCTCTATTTACAATATCCACTTGATTTACTTTTTTATTTAGGTTCTGCAGGATTAACATTGGGGGTACACATGATGCAACACCAAATACAATATTTTTTAAAAAAAATAATAATTTGGGGGTCATTGTTTTAATTTCAGGTCATTGATAGTCACGCGCATTCTCACCTATTGTTTGAGCTGGGCGAGTGGGGCAGGGGTTGTGTGAATTAAAGGAACTTTTTTGTTGTTGTTGGTCGTACTAGAATAAAGTGTAATTGCACCGCCACTACAATAGGTGGCAGTGGTACTCTTATTGTCAGATAGTGTGCAAGGAGCCTAATGGGGGTACAGTACATGAAACGCTGCATAGGAGGTCCAATTATTACAGACCATATTGTACGATATTCTTGCAGCACTGTCACTCCCAGTCAATAGTCTTGAATGTTGCCCTTTTGCGACATAAACAACCAAGTATTGCTCTAGCCAACATTTACCAACAGCACATATAGGGGTGAGTGGGGTCATTTGTGCCAAGGGCCCTGTTATTTAGAAAACCATAGAATGAGTTGGTCATGTGACCACATATTTTTGAAGAGACATCCATTTTGCTCATCCGGTTAAAAAGGGAGACACATGGCTTGAGAGGTAAGCACATATAAGTTCAAAAAAAAAAATATGATTAAGGTTTTTTGATGGCTGTGTTTACACATGTTTTCATGAGTCTATATGGTTAGCATGACGCTGGCTCTAAACAGCTGGGCAATGCTTTTTTTTCCAAAATGGTGTTCTTGGGGTAATTTGTGCCAAAGAACCTGGGTTAAATTGTGCCAGTGGCACAACTTCCTCTAAATTATGATTATTTATTCTATATTACTTTACTGTATTTTATTGTTGTTGTAAATCGTATTCTTACATTTGATCACTAAAAGTATGTGCCATTCTTAATTTTTGACCAAAATTCATCATGGCACCAGATATAAAAAAGACAGACAGGCAGGGTTCCAACTCCTTTTGAGGAGTTGGAAAGAACAGTGGAAGAGGGGAAGACCATATGTCTGGTTGGAAAGTAGATACAAAATCTGCAGGATGGCCCCAAAAATATAATAAAGGGATAAGAGGAAGAAAAAAAGAAGCTCAAACTCACCCTCCCGAGCACTCAACAAGTACAAATCTGGTTGTTCTGCTCACTTGGGTTATGTGTCTTCAGAAGTTGTTATTTTTTTTCCTTGCCAAAATCCACAGAAACAAAGAACAGAATTGTAAAAAAAAAAGAAGAAAAAAAAGACAAAACAAAAATTGTGACTGACACTCCTAGGAAGATGGAGAAGGCTCACAAAGAAAGAGAATATAAAAAGGCTGAACAGGAAAAGCAAAAGATCAAAAGAAGGCCTCTGAAACCTGCAAATCAAAGTTTTGTATTGAATTTGTCTTCCTTTTAGATAGCATTATCATTTTTTTAGATAAAAATGATCTTTTTTTTTAATTGTTATCAATGGCACAATTTACCCAAGTGAATTCTGACTAATGGCACAACTTACCACGCACTGAGGGCAAGTTGCGCCACAAAACCACTTTTTTCAAAAGGTATATTTCTCAAACATTTTATTAAAGATCCAAAGTTGATTGCTCCCAGGCATTCACAACATCCTAAACTATATGAACATATTTTAGCTAAAGCATTCCTGTAATCCCCTTGTGTAAAAGACATTTTAAGAAGTAAAAAAAAAATAAAAAATGGCACTACTTAGGCCACTCTCTCCTACTATTGGTCAGTGCACATGTATGGATGTTATTTTTACAAATCGCTGACCAATCTAAAATCTTGGAAACAGCGTGCTGTCTTTGATGATGTAATGTATTGGATATTACAATAATGTTGGATTGGCAATAATAAGCATTTTATTTATATATATATATGATACTCTTGGTTTAAAGATAAAGGCTAGTGCAATGGAAATAACATCAAATTTCCCCTGCATCTTTAAACCAAAACTGACAGCTAGGGGAGTAAAAAAAAATATATATATATATATATATATATATATATATATATTTTTTTTTTTTTTTTAAATACCACAAGTGCATCATGAAGCTTCATTTGTTCATAACTGTTTACAACTACTGGAATATATTTCATTAAAAAATTTAAACAAAAACAATCAAACATGTACAACATCTCGATTCTCCTCCATAATCTGCTTGCCTTCTTTTTTTCTCTTATGTTCTTCTCCCCTCCTTCATTGATGATCTTCCCCGCTGTTCCACATCCTCAATCGGCGACCGATGTGCTGACTCTCATCAGCAGCTACACTGTAAATTTTTCTCCTCCTTGACTGGAATGGTGTCACAAACGATTTTTGTTTTGACATGAGCAGAAAACAAATATCCCTTCTGCCAACTGTCAAGCTTTGGTTTAAACGTGGCTGTTGGACCATACATATGTAGAAACTCCACTTTCAAGTCTTCAAAGCAATGGTCATGTCTAGCCACTAGTGGTCTTCATACACTATTGTTAACAGGGATGTGATTTGACCAAAGTGAAATTATCTGAAAATTTAGCCGGGGGTCTGGGGGCCGCTGGCACCCAGCTAGGTCCAGGGCAGTGCCCTGGTGGGGGGACAAGGGGGCGATGCCCCCCGGAGCTCATGGGTTTTCCGTGTTTTTAAGTACTTTCAATGCACTCACATGACAAAGAAATAGACAAAACAACAGCATAAATTTTCAATGTATATTGAACTATCCCATATAAAATGGCAGTTTTAGTCAACTCAAAATCAGTCACATTCAAAAACATTGGACTGTCTTTGCTTTTAAAAACTATCACTGAGAATATCATCATATCTAACTAATGTGATTACTAAGTTAACACATAAATAATGTTGAAGAGTTCAAATTTCATGAACAAATAATTGTATCATGACCAAATGAAAAGTAACTCATATTAGAGCATACCACAAATGTCTTTGTTATAGCAGAAGATGTTATCTGTCGGAGTCATGTGCATACACAATGAAATACTAAAAAAAAAAAAAAACGGATTTTTTTTTTTGGGGGGGGAGATAAAAAAAGCGGAATTCCGCGAATTAGCGGAAAAATCACATCCCTGTGTTAAACAGTCTCCACTGTTAAGGCTTCCAACAGTGGTTATTTTCATAGTCTAGCTATAGCATCTGCTATGTTCTTCGTCTGTATTTTATGATTAAGTTTAATGATTCATGCATCTATCCATCCATTTTTCGAACCATAGAATGCATTTCTCCACTAAAACCTATTGTACACTGTAGCTACGAGTACTTAATTGTTTTCAATTGCTAAATGTCCCAATGACTTCACTTTATTAAAATGAAGTGCTGCTTAAAAGAAAGTCAGGAAGAGGAAAGGGGGTCGTCAGGGACAGCTGACCCGGGCTATTGTGTCATTTAGTGAGGACTGTGAATAAAGTTGACAAACTGAGGATGCAACTTTGATAGGTCGATTTTTAAGGGAAATATTGTTGCATGCATTGCTTTATAAATTTAGAACTATTATTATTTTATTATTTAAAATATACATGACACAATTTTTAAGTTTGTGTAATTTTTTTTTGGTTGTTTCAATATTGTGACCTCTTGCAGTGGACAGGGTGAATAACAGACACACCAGCCAATCAAATTCACACAAAAGTTTAAAATGGATGGGGGGGAAAACTGCATTCATAAACACGGTTTCTTCTATTTTAACTTGTTATACATGTTAATTTTGATACATCTACAGGTAGGCCTATTTATTTATTTTACTAGAAGTGGATTTGCAAGGTTTGCTGCTCTGGGCTTTGTCTTTTTTTTTTTTCTTTCTTTAACCGTTTACATTTCTGAACCTCAAATGTTTCTTCTAGTCTAAAAATGGGACATTGATGCTCAATTTGACGGGATTGAGAATCCCTGAGTGGGAGCAAATATTGCCCTGTGAGCTGATGAGGAAGAGATGACTTTCTGGGACAGTGCTTTGATGAGCAAAGACAAAATTGTTGCCGAAATGTATTTGCATCTGTTGAAAAAAAGAGAGAAAATTTTGCAATTTAAGTATATACATATTAAATTTAAAAAAAAAACACACAAAGAGCATTTGAAGCAAAAGATATGTTTTTTTTTTATTTCAAAGAGAACTTTTGACATCAATTCATAATTTGACACTCACCAATAAGTCACCAAGAAGGAACCCGCTTTTTGTGACTAAGTACATAATAAGGCCTGGTCACACTAAAATTCAGAACTAGAGGGGGGGGGGGGGAGAATCACACACGTGACACAGGTGACAGCCAAACAATTAGAATTTCCCCAGTCCTCATAATGTTGTATATTGCACAGTGCAGTTGCTACATACCAACCTAGTGTAGCATTTAAGAACACAAAATCATAAAACCACAAAAATGTACTCAGTTTTAACGGTAATGGTTTCAACTTACCAACTGTGTCTACAGAACTGACTAAATACAATAACATCAACCAAATAATTAGAGACTTGTGGTACTAATTATACTTAAATGAGTCTGCGGACTTAACTGGACATCTATGCAGCTCGGTACCCAACATCAACAAACAAAAGAAATCTTCACATAACATCTATATTGAATTAGAACTAGTAACTTATACAAGTGCCAGCACAAACAAGGAAACCAATCCGGGACAAAAATGTATTATTTAAGACAGTTGCCCTAATTTGAAGGAAAAGTTGATCCGTTTAATTCAGAGGTGGGCATCGAGGGCCGGAGTCCTGCAGGTTTTGCATGTTGCCCTTCTTCAACACAGCTGATATATGATCAGCTCATCAGCAAGCTCTGCATAAGCCTGATAACGATCCTGCTGATTGGAATCAGCTTGTGTTGGAAGTGAGAAACCTCTAAAACCTGCAGGACTCCGGCCCTCGAGGACTGAGATTGCCCACCTCTGGTTTAATTGATACTTAAGGCTGCTGGGCTCCATTTGCCTGTGGGAACTGTTTTGACCCTCTGGTGACTGCATGGACAGTCAAGGCTAAATCCAAATTGATAAGGGACGATTGGAAATCACCGGGGTGGTACATATTTTCATTTTGTGTGATGGTACTCATCTGACAGAAACAATAAGATATAATTGAGAGACCAAATAAGAGCCAGCAAAGGAACATACACACATGGACAAAATTGTTACTACACATCTGTTATTTTATAACAATTGTAAGTTGTTGTTTTTTTTTTAAATGTGAAAATTGACCGATAAAAATGACGTTGCTTTTTTTTAATTATTATTTTTTAAATTATGGTTCAATAGAATTATTTGAAAATTTTAACAAAAATAAACACCCTTATTTTGTTGCACAACATTTTTGAGACTATTTGCTGTAATCAAACGATTTTTGCAACTTCCAATTCGACTTCCGCACCTCTCAGGTGGTGTTTTTTTGGCCCACTCTTGAGTGTCCTAGGTTTGAAGGATGCCTTTGCCAGAGGCTTCCATAAATGTTCAAAGCAGCCGCAGAACATAACAGAGCCCCCCCCCCCCCATCCATGTTTCACAGTAGGGCCAGTGTTCTTTTCTGGGTATGCTTCATTTTTGCATCTGATGTGACTTGCGAAAAAGTTCCACTTCTGTCTTGTCTGCATATGACAGACATTCTCCCGGAAGCTTTGTGGCTTGTAAACATACAGATAGGAACTTATTTATTTTTGAACCGTGACTTCCTCCTCAGTCATCTTCTATGAAATCCACTTTGGCTCAAACGATAGATGATGCGATCTGACGCTGATGTACCACCTTGACCTTCACCTTTAATCTTTGGCGGTTATTCTGGTATCCTTTGTTACCATTCAAATGATCCATCTGTTATGAGGCCACATAAAGGAGGTTGGCTACATTGCCATGATTATTTTCTGTATGTGCAACTGCATCAAGCTGCTTGGAGATGGACTTTTGTTGCATTTACCTTTGACATGTCTATAATTTTCTTTCTGATCTCCTGGAACAATGCGCTGTTTTGCCTTATACAGCGTGGTGACTACTTGTCACCCTTTAAATAGGAATGACTGCTTACAAATATAAAAGCACCTTTGATGCTAATTACAGGGATGTGATTTGACCAAAGTGAAATTATCTGAAAATTTAGCCGGAGCTCATGGGTTTTCCGTGTTTTTAAGTACTTTCAATGCACTCACATGACAAAGAAATAGACAAAACAACAGCATAAATTTTCAATGTATATTGAACTATCCCATATAAAATGGCAGTTTTAGTCAACTCAAAATCAGTCACATTAAAAAACATTGGACTGTCTTTGCTTTTAAAAACTATCACTGAGAATATCATCATATCTAACTAATGTGATTACTAAGTTAACACATAAATAATGTTGAAGAGTTCAAATTTCATGAACAAATAATTGTATCATGACCAAATGAAAAGTAACTCATATTAGAGCATACCACAAATGTCTTTGTTATAGCAGAAGATGTTATCTGTCGGAGTCATGTGCATACACAATGAACTACAAAAAAAAAAAAAAAAAAAAAAAACGGATTTTTTTTTTTGGGGGGAGATAAAAAAAAAAGCGGAATTCCGCGAATTAGCGGAAAAATCACATCTCTGTAATTAGAGGAACCACCTTGGTCACCCCCCACCCCCTTTACAGCAGGGTACCAACAACTTCGTCCATGTGTGTAATTACTTTTTATATATATATATATATATATATATATATATATATATATATATATATATATATATATATATATATATATGAATGGAGAAAATGTCTGTGCCATGACAACGGCACAAAATATACGCACACTAAATTCAAACCTGAGAGGCACACCACTTTGAACTGTGCAACCACTCATTTGTTTTAGGATTGTTAACACAGTAGCAAATTATACATAAAATACACATTACATAGGCAACACAGCAAAACCATTACAATAAATAGATGAGGGCAACTTGAACGTTGATTGGTGGATAAAGCCTTTTGGAAGAACTCCTGACAAAACATGCCTATGGTAAAAGCTGCATACAAGAATCACCTATGCTCTGATCACACACTGAGAGAAACACACTGATCAGGTATCTTATAATCCAACAGAATTTCCACAAATACATTCAGGTGTGAAGGTAAAGCTTTGCATTTATCTAAATTCAGGTCCTACATTTTTGAGTACTGTACGGTGTTCTTGGTGAGCGCAATAAACATTCCCTGACTTATACTTTCTTAGGATACTGTGTAAAACACATTGTTTTTTCAAACTGTTGGTGATGTCCAAGTTAGGGATCTATCCTCTAAGAAGGATCTAGTACACACATTTGCAATGAGTATGATATCAATGAGACATCCCCCGTCAGCCAGTTTGGAAAAAGGCACTAGTTGTACAGTACAAAGAGTCGAAAATACAGCCCGATATGGAAAAAGGCATGTCACAATACAAACTACAACAAAAAGAAGTCAACACCACACTGGTTACACAATCTAAGAGTTAATATCAGCCTACATTTCAAGATGAAATACTGATGCTAAAAGGCACACGCAAATACGCGCAAGCGCGCACACGCAAAACCAAACCCAAAAAAAAAAAAAAAAATGCTCAACTTCCATTACAGCAGTTTACAAATCACTTCAAAACATTATAGCAGATATACAGAGGCACTAGCATGTAGGATAGCATTTATACTCTATAATCAAAGTAAAATCCACTTCTAGTCACCAGAACTACAATATAGACAGAATTGCAGGCTTAAATGAGATTCATCCTCTAAATTCACAGCTACAAAGTGGCAGATAATCAGTACATAGCAGCGTAATATCTATACATTCCAAATACAATTTGCCAAATATAGCTCAGAAAAATAAAACCTCAACCTCATTTGTAAAATAGATCTCTGACAATATTTATTTCAAACGGCAACAGTTTGCTGGAGGTGAAAGAATGAATAACATCAACGTGTGCCTCAGAAAAACGATTGAACCACAATGTCTTTGGTGCTGATTGCCATAAAAGACCAACTGAGCACTACTCCACGCAAAAATTGAACACATAAAAAGAATAGCAAGGCTATGCATAACCCACCCTGAAGGAATGTAACAAAACTGACAGGCTCAACCTAGAAACAGGTTGGACGTTAAAACAATGACTAATATACCTTGAACACAAAACAGCTCAACGAGGATACTGTAAATTACTAGATTATTTCAAACGCTGTGAACATTGAAAACTTATTGTCAAGATCTATGCCACTCCCCCCCAACAAATATGTTAAAACTGCAAATCAAACTAAAAGGAACAACAAAACACAGCAACCCAGAGGCTATCTAGATTGTATTGCAGTTACAGTAAACAGTGACAATACTGTTATGAATTAAGTACTATAGTGAGTAGATATTGATTATCAAAATATCAAATCACTCTTTTCACACATACAAAAAAATAATAATAATCATTCAGTCAAAGCCCTAAATGTGCAGCCTGTAGCTTAAGTAAAACCATACTCTGAGTTAGCAAGCAAACTAAGTTAAACAATATTTAAACATAATAAAGAATCCTCCTATTTATCCAAAACGCCCATCATATTCAGAGTCTGAAGGCTAAGTGCTGCCAGCCTATTTGAATAAACAATACACTTATATACACTATATATATATATATATATAAACTCCTGAAGTGACATCTTGGGCTCTGCTGTTAAGGCACTGGCAGATGGCGGCAGCAACAAACAAAGAGAACCTTCAATCCAAGCATGGCTTTTAACAGATCTGAGTGGTACGCACATGCTACAAGGCAACACAAATGAAATGAAAGATAGCCAGATGCGGGACAGATTCCTAAAGAAAACTTGATAAGTTATGTGCGAAGGACACAGCCTGAAATTGCGCCAGTGTCGCGTCTCATGCTCTCTCAGTAAAGCTTTACATTATTCATCCGCTGGCAGGTACGATTTTATAGAAAGTCTTTCCGAACTGAAGTGGCGTCAACAATTTAACACAATCGCCAACCTACTAATAATCAGATTAGAGACGCGGTGAATTTAACTGTCCTTCAACAACAACTGAACATTATACGTTTTTATACGTTTTCCTCTCATGATCACAAATGTTTGTTTTGTGCTCTGCTGCAAGCGCTACTTGCCCATGTCGCAGCCCGACTGTGTTTGCTGTTGGCCTTCGTGACCCACGGCGAGACCCATTGGTGGTGCTGCTGCTGCGGGCCCACTCTGCCCCTCAAATATAAGAGAACTGAGGATGGTGGCCGAGTTTGGTGGGACTCAGAGGGAAGCCCGTGTAGGCGGCTGGCGAGGCCATGTATGGGTGAGGAGGGGGCATTGGCGGGGGGAAGGCCGGCTTGAACTGGTGGGGGTGGTGGGCGTAGCCAGGCTGTTGATGAGGGTGGACTGTTGGTGAGGGGAGGAGCCTGTGATAGCCAGCTTGCTGAGAATGGCTGCCGAGGCCCATGGTCACCTGGTGGACTATAGCGCCCCCTTGGGCGTGGGAGAGGCTGTAGCTGTGCTGAAGTAGAGGAGGGTGATGAGAGGTCAACATAGGGTGAGGGGCTGTGGTAAGGGGTCCCCTGGGAGGGTAAGATAAGAGGGTGTGTGGGGGCGGGGCACCTAACTTGTGCTTGGGGCTGCTGTGCGCCAGGTGGGGGAAGTTGTGTGTGTGGACAGTAGGGGGAATAAAGGCGTGAGGTCGCAGTGGCCCATAGTTGCCGTTCCACTCTTTGATGTTGTGGTTTGAAACAAATGGCTGCACCTAAAGCAGGACAAAAAAAAAAAAACATTATATTGTCTGAAAACATCAAATCAATATTGCTAAACTAAAGAAAACATTTTAAGAATAAACTTTAAAAGGGATACTTAGAAGTGTAGTAGAAAGTGAATATTTTGGCCAGAATGAATTTGATGACTTCATTAATTTTCATGTACAATTAATACCTTTAAAAACAAGTTTTCCACTTGCTGTCGACTAGAGATTACATCACCTGTGTTGACAAAGTAGGTAACAACCAATCATGGCTCAGCTTGCTGACCAGAAAACAGGTGGGACATGATTGGTCGTTACCTCAGCACAGGTGATCTTCAGTTAACAGCAAGTGGAATTATTATTATTATTTTTTTTTAAAGGTATTAATTGTGTTTGACATTATCAAATTCATTCTGGAAAAAGTAATAAATTCTTACTGCTGAAAATAGCTCAATGAGTTCGCTTTTTTATGAGTTTTTCCAGTATACAAACAAATCAAATTTAGAGTTGCGTACCATCTAGCACAATACTAAGCACAATTCTCAACAGCATTGCGCTCTACTGAATGTAGATGTGTAAGAAATGTGAGAAATTTTGTACTGTATAGTTGGATTCAGTATTTTCTTGTGTTTTTATGTTGAATTCTCTTTTGTTGTCATGTTTTGCCTTCCAGCTCTTTATTTCTGCTGCTGTTGTTTTGAATGTGCTCGACAAAAAAGTTGAGGAGTTGAAAATGTGATGCAGCGGTTGTTTAAAGATCCATAGTTAACATCCATGCTAATTTCCATGAACCCGTCTATGGCGTTATGTTAGAAGACTTATATTATTATGGTTTGGTTGAACATTTTGGTCATTAAATATACAGGTACTATGTTTGATCGTCTTTTGCTTTATGTGTCAATTTTACAGTAAACCTCAACTGGTAGTGACGAACAGCTTGAAGCAAACATTGCTTGTGTTTTGGCGAGCTGCTTGACAACGAAAATCCTCCAATTACTTCACAACAAGAGTGGAGAAAAAGCACTAAAGAATACTCATGTTTCAATCCACCTTATTCCTGCGGGCTCTGATGGAGAAAAAAATTATGTGCGTAAGACACCGGAAGTAGGTGGGAGTGATTTGTTACAGTGGCTTTATTTACACGGAGAAGTTTATTTAAATTTTTAAATACATATTTGTTTGATTTTCTAAACAATCGTAGCATTTTATAATGTCTTGCACAGTTTTTGGAACTTGCTATGTTGGTGGTTGTACTAACAACCACAGGTAGTTGAATCTGGGACGGTCTCTATATGGAGCTTTTTCACCTAATCATGGCTGGGTCTGGAAAGTATTCCTTGTGACGAACGCAGGTTCACTGTCATTTGTACCACTTAAATAGCAAATATAAAGAAGGCAACAAGACCTGTCCAAGGCTCAATGGGTGCTGGTGCTGCTGCTGGAGTTTTTGTTGCCACGACATAAGGGGTGTGGATTGGAGGAGGGGGATGGAGGAGGCAGTGCTCTGTTGTCCTGTAATGTTGCAGCGCCCTTTGGATCGGGACCATGACTCTAAGACTTGATAGAAAATAATTTTGTCAGTTAAGTCGCTGTACAAAGGTCTAAATATTCTTTACACTGCAAGGAGAACTGCTGATTTAGTCCGCATGACCAAGGCTACAGACAGGGGAAAATAAAAATTGAGAAAAATGTCAAACAAGCATGCAAAGTAATGCAGTACTTTATATTTGGAGGACACGATCCCCTTTAGACTTTTATAAAGCTGTAACATGACAAATTTTGTCCGAAGATCTTCTACTGTAAAAGCATTACAGATTTGAATGCATGAAGACTGCAATGCAAATTGTACAAAGCTGGACATTCATTTCCATGTACAATACAGTAAATGAATTCATTAGGCAGATGTGACTTTGGGGCACTTAAAAATGCATTTGCTTTGTTTATAGTACAGCAGCCTTTTTTTGTCGTGGGTGAGAAAATACATCATATTGTATACTGTTAATGTATCTTATTTCCTATATTTTAAACTACATACACCTTCTTCTGTCTATAATGCTGAATCAGTGGAACTGAGCTGACTGATTTTCCTGCAGGATAATAAAAGTATCTACCCATTTACCTATCCATGCATCATCCTGGGAGCTAAGGTGCCACTATATGGGGGCTAGGCTCCAACAAAAACATTCTCTTCAAAAACAAGCAAATTGTGAACCAATTACACAACGGTGGCTTTAGACAATCTTTACTATATATCATGAACCTAAACACAAAGGCTAGACTTGTTTATTAGGGGGTGAAAAATGCATCCAGCTTTCCCTCCGAGAAGAGTAAATTCAATTAATCAAAACCATTACAATTTAAGTACTGTACTATTACAGATTTATAGTAAAGAACCTTGAATTAAAATATGACAACATTTGAAAGAAGTATGCTATGTAGGAAATAAATACATTTGAAATCTACTCTGATGGAGGGAAAGTCACCAGTTGTCAGAAACATCAAATTTTACTAGTTTGGATGCATCGAAAGATAAGTGAGATTACGTCTGCTGGTTTACAGTGATCACCTGTTGAGACCTCTATGATCCACTAGAGGGCGGTAAGCCCCTACTGGTTCCATCTGGCCTGCAGAGTAGACACCCAAAACACCTAAGTGGCAGACATTCAAATGACATTTTGCACTGCTGCAGGAATCAGACCTGGAGGGTCAGAGCTCATGACTGGCACAAAGATTGCCATTTAGTGCATATGTAAAAAGAACAAGGTATCAAACAGTTATGATTTGGTGGATTGTAATGATAACAGACTGCTGTCTAAAATCACAGCAGTCAGAACTCGGCTACTGCAGTCATTTGCCTCATTTGACTATTAATTATGTACGACGGCATATTAAGGCCACGTCTAAATATTTTTTTTTATCATGAGGGCCATGATAATATTCTGAGAAAGAATTTACAAATTTACGAGAGAAAAAACTTGCGGCATTATAAGGTGGCAAATTTGCGAGAGAGAAAAAAATCACACATTTCCAAGAAAAAACTAACAATTCCGACATGGTACAGTGGCAAATTTGCATGAAAAAAAACTCTTCCTTCCAACATGCATAAGAATGTTGGTAACGTTAGGACCACTGTGCTCATTTATATTACATGTTTGGGGGAAGTGTCGGGAAAAATAGCTAAATATTGAGTGTCCACGTGTGCACATAAAAGCACCACATTTGTTACGTTTTACTTTAATTTCTATGTCACGGTGAGGGCCGATCAGCAACTGTTGGTGGGCCGGATGTGGCCAGTGGGCCATACTAACTTACTGCCTAGAATTGGTCTAAAAAGGTGAATTCAGATTGGCATTCCAAAATTCTTTTTAGAAACATGTGAAGAACTCAATGAAATTAAAAAGTAGCCGGATAGTCGTTTCTTGTTTTTATGACTTCATTTCAGCACTGAAAGTGTCAATGCTAACCTGATCTCTGGAAACGCTCCTGTGTTCCTTGAGTGTTGTTGTTTTGGACTCTCATTGGTGGAACCACCATTGTCCTGACATCTCGAGGCCTCCGACTCTGCACTGCAGGGGAAGGCAATGGTGCTACCACAGCAGCCAAAGTTGGGCGGCTGTTGTGGTTGCTATTGTCAAGGAAACAATACGGACTGTTTCCATGGGGGGACGTCGAAGTGTTGGATGTAGGGGAGCCCTCTACAGTTTCACAGCCACTCTCATGACCATCATCTTCAGACATACTGTACACAGAAGAACAACTTGGTTGGTACAGTCAAAATGTGTGTATTTTTACTCTTGTGGAAACTTAACACTTAAAATTATTTGGACAACAAACACCCACAAATGGAAACCAAAAAAAACCCAAAAACCTGTTGGGTCTTTTGCAGGGTGACGCAGATGGGCTGGAGTGCAGAGAGTTGGATGCAAATGAACTGGTGCTGAGGCTGCTGTCAGGACTGCTCAGCGAACACACTCTTTCCATCGTCACACTGGAGTTTCTGCATACCTCACATACACACTGTTCTTTACGCCTACATTGAGAACAAAATAGGTTATCTTTTTTGAGGGCACAAATCTAGTCTGTTTGCAACATTTACAGGTCAAGGCTTAGAATTATGAAAAAGGTTAATTACATAACTGCCTTTTAGCTTATAATCAATGCTAAAATGTTCTCCATATTGCCTTTTCCTGGAATAGTTTTTTTTTTTTTCACCATTACAACAAAGATACTCACCCTCTTAGACAGCACAACTGTGGCTTGTCTTCCTCTACCTCTTCACTATCTGTAGGTTCACTATGGATGCTGACCACACTGTGCGTCGGACTCGGTGTGTCACCCATGAGAAGCGCGACATCTCGCTGCAGCTCTTCGTTTGGTACATCCTCTTTGAGGCAGCCCACCCCCTCTTGTGAATCATCGTCCTCCTCCTCCGAATGTTGATGTGTGTGCTGCTGTGTTTCCACCTGAGGTACCGCCCTCTGAGATTTGCTGATTCCCGACGCAGCCTGACCAACAACATTTGCCATTTTGGGGGATCGATAGTGAGATGTGTGGATGTTAATTGGGTGGGACAGGTTCCTTTTAAAACAAGAGGGAATACATAGTTAAGTTAGGTTCGAATGAAGCTACATAGGAGCAGCAATGTCTAATAGCATATGTCGATAATGTTATACCATTCAATATATTAGGAGTGGAACGGTTCACAAAATCCACGGTTCGGTTTTCGGTTCAGTTGTATGTAATTTTAGAAAAATCTATTATGTTTAATAATAATAATATTATTATTATTATTATATTATCATTAAACGGAATGCAGACGGACTGAATCAAAAATATTAAACCGATCGGTTTTAACGGTTTTCAAAAAACGCTCGACCCTCTAATATTATATGCTCTATACAGGACTAATAAACACTCACCTGTTATGATGTTGTTGCCTGTTTCTTTTATTAGCTGACTGGGGCCACACGACATGCGCTATGCCAACGTTGAGAGGCTGATGTGCAGAGACAGCTGGCACATGATTGGTCAGGAGCGGCTGCTGCATTAAGGTACTATAACGTACTTTCCTGTGTTAGTCAAAAATAGAGTAACCGAGGAGAAAAAGCAAAACACTTTAGTGCTGTACTGCTGGGTCTATCGAATGCAAATTTGACACTTGTGACTAACCCCCACTCTCTGATTCTTGATGCGCAGACTGTGTTGTCATTGATTAGGGAAGACGTGGGTGGTGGGACAGGGTGAGTCGAGGGCACACCGACTGCGGTCATCTGTGGCCAAGGTGCTTGTACCAGGAGCTGCTGACCCCGATTTGACCAAGCTGGCTGTAAAGACAGGACAGAAATTCCCAATTATCATATTAGACATCTTATTGAGGATTTTTAATATAGCAACCACAGAGATGCTTTGTGTTGGAGCAAGAAATTCATAAAAACAAAAAAACACACTGTTAGTAAGTATGAATGTATATGTTGGGGGAGATGTAACTGTCTAGTTCATGTCTTACCTGTGTTATTACACTAGGCCTCACTTGGAGGGCCTGGAGAGGAGCTTGAGGTACCATTGGAACTGGGTAGCTGACCGATTGGTTAAGGTTACCTTTAAAAGAACCAACAAAAATAAATTCAAGACCAATAATTTACATTTGTACTGTATTTCCAAATGATCTGCTAGTCTAGATCTGCTGTCCTCAAGTCATACTTTTCAAGATAACTCTCGTACTTGGTGTGTTGTAGTCTGTTTGGTTATCCAGATACTGTCATCCTAACTTATCAAACAAACATCAGTTTTGCTCCACTTATTTGTACTGCTTTAATTGCATCACTAGCTAGTCCGAACAGTGTACAGCAAATTTGTCCCGTTCACGTTTTTGGAGCAGAGAAGAGAATGAGGCCACATAGTTTGTTGGGACAGATATTGATACGCTTGGAATTTTTACTGGGCTTTTATACTTTTGGTATTCAAAATAAAACATGTTGCAATGCTTTGTTGTCTCCGGATACTTCTTCTTTTAGCGATACATCTTTTAGCATTTATGATCTATATACCTTGAATGTTGGGTGGACAAAGAAGAATGGATGGGAAGGAGTCACTGCACCCAAACTGACCATTCCTTGCCGTTAGAGCAATCCCAGGATGCAACACTGAAGGAGCTGATTGAGCAATAGGCTGCATTGGAAACAGTGAAAGAAAATACAGTAAACTGGTGTTGGCGTTTATTTTGGTGGTGATAACCACACACAATAGACACATTGCAAAACTTCACCTGAGTGTGGACTGGGATGTTGTTGTAGCCCAGAGGGAGGCCTGAGGAAGTAGTGGGACCAACAGGCGGTCTGGAGAAATGAACGGTATTCTGGTTCAACGCATCAAATACTGTATTGCTGGGGCGGCCATGGCACACGTCCATAATGCGAAAAGATGACTGCACACTGATGAGAAGAGAGCAGAGAAAGTGTGTGATCTACACTACCCTCCAAAAGTACTGCAACAATGAAACTAATTAGTTTACATTTTGCTCATTTGGGTTTCACATCAAAAGGTGAACAATAAACGAGGGATAAAAGTGTACATTCAATAAACAATTAAGATGGCATTATTTGTAACTGAATACTACCATTTTAGGTGAGTTAAAGTATTGGAACAGATAGACCTAAAATAGAGTGAATGATATTCCGTTTATTTAAATCCTTTGCTTGCAATAACTCCAAGCTTGTCTGGCTTATTGATATTATGATTTTGCATTCTTGTTTAGTGATAATCCTCTCTTTATTCTCTGGTAGCAGGTCGAATGCATGCTCTGTAATGTTTATCATGAGAAGTGCCTGGACAGTATTAAATGTTCTACTTTTTTTTCTTCACCCTGATGAAATTGCTTATTGATTTGAGTCATTATCTTGCTGTATGTTGAAGGATCTCCCAATTAGTTTGTATTTTTCTTTAAATTGTGACACAAAATGCTTCTGGCTTTCGACAGAAACAATAGTAGTGTTGTTTCCAAAAACTTTCACAATAAAGACCAAGACACCTTTTTTTCCAGGCTTAAAAACAGTATCGCATAAATGACCGGTTAGTTTGACCTGACATTGTGTAAACTTACATTTGAGCAATCCCTTTTTACATATATGCGGAAGAGGGCAATATGCAAATTTGTAATGTGTGACACGGTGTCAGAGTCATTCATCAAAGGCTTACTGGTTGCTATGTGGGTGGTCCAACAGATGAGTCATGGTGAGGAAAGGGTGACTGAGGACATTGGAGGGAACAGTTCTGTCCTCTGCATCTATCAGCAGCATGCTCTTCAGTAGAGCGACAAACTCCCTTCTGTCTGTTTTCTCTGCCTGTATGTCACTGTTGTCAGGACTCAACACAAAGTTCACCTGAAAGGAGGGTACAGGGAAACGATCAAAGAAAAATATGTATGAGAATGCCTGGAACCACATTTACTTAAAAATCTGATGGCTATTTGAGTGAGGAACAATTAATCAGTGTTCGGCTAGAACCTTACTTGATCCCTACCATATGTCTGTTTAGACTTACGTGTGCAATGTCGTCCAGACAGCTAAAGATGTATTTTCTGGCTTCTTTGGATTTAAGTCTTGTCTCTTTCTCATGCTCTTCTGTTGTCTGGGGGAAAAGCAAGTAAGTAAGTACATTTTATTTATATAGCACCTTCCACAGACAAAAAGGTCACAAAGTCACAGATTAAATTGATCACAATAAAAACAAAATAAAACAATCAAATACAAAAGACACAAAATAAAAGTCAAAAAGAAAAAAAAAAGTACCAACATTTTTAAATAATAAAGAATTGTATAAAAGACAAAACGGCTTAGGATTTCGTAAAGCGTCTATATTCAGCGGCTATTGTCTACATACTCATGTGGGCTAAGAGAATGTGTGACCAAGAGAAATAATTTCAAAACATTTTCCACTATTAATATGACTGGTTTTGTACAATTCACTCGAAAAAATTTTTAAGGGAGATAAAAAAATGAAACAATGTGGTCACATGAGTGCACACCCTTATGACTTGGCATATGGCTATGTTCAGAAGTAACCAATCAGTATTGAAACTCAAGTTAAATGGAAGTTATCACAAATTTACCGCCATCTAAAGTGCCTCTGATTATTCAAAATAAAGTTCCGATGTTCGAGTTGCTGGCTTGTCGAGATGACGTACAGCTGATTCTATTGACTTCTAATTTGTAAATATATAGCTACTTAGAAAGCATGTTGCTGCTGCCACAATTTTTCACTGTGGGAATGGTGTGCTTTCGGTGATGAGCTTTGCTGTGTTTGGACCAAATACCTTTCGGAATTATGGCAAAAAAAGTTCAGGCGCATGTCCTCTCCCAAACGTGTGAAAATATGTTACGGAATGACAAAAACAAAGATGTCTGTGTATTGTGAACACGAATCACCACAGGTCCACTAAGACCCGAGGTGCATCAGAAAGAGAAGTTCTCTACCAAATGTATTCACAATTTGAAAACAAAATAATTGTGTTGCATCTTCAATTTTGAGGCACTTTTCCATTACAGGCCTTGCTTGTCCTGGCCTGGCCTTTGTTGCTTCTCTAACACAAAAGGTACCAATCATTTAAATGTATTAACTGCATGAGCCTCCACAGCTTTCAATGTGTGGGATTCTGACATGATATTTCATGTATCTCAGCCACTAACCCAAAAACATTAAGAACAGTTGTAATGTCACTATTATAGCCCATATCAAATGCACAGAAAGTTGGAAGAGGTTCTGAGAAACTGTTCCATTATCACTGTATGGCCTTAAAAAAGTGTAATGGCCAAAAAATAAAAATCACACCACATGGGCGGAACCAGGCTGTTTTGGTTTAGAACCAGTACAATGGAAAGGGGGCATTTGAAAGCACAGTGTTCAGTTTGATTAAAATCGACTATATAAGAACACTAAAAGAGAACCTGATACAAGGTAAATAGTGTATATTTTCATCTGTGTGCATGTACTTTTAGTCTCCAGGAGGGGTACGCAGATTCTGATTCTTTACAGAAGAAACGGGAGGTCTTGGTGCCCTTGTTGAGCAAGTGCTCTGCAGGTAGGCCTTGGGTCTGAGAGATGTAGCGGATCTGAGCGAGTCAAGACAGAAAAAAAAAGTCAATGTTTATTATGAAACATAACAACTGAATTCAACTTTGGTGGGATGTTATAAAAAAATGACTAAAAGTAGCCAATGTTTGACAGAGAAACACATTGCAAGACTGAAAGATAATCTCACTGGGTACAAACACTGATTTAATTTCATCGATCCATTCTGGCCATAAAGTTTGAATGATTAATTTGTTTGTTTTCGTCACATAAACACAATATTTCAGACAGCATTGGACTCAAGACCCTCTGAACACGCGCAAAATAATCATAACTGTGTCTGCAAACTCCATGATCAAGCTTGTGGTTATAAATACATTTTGCTGTGTCGTGTGATAAGCAATGAGCTGTGGCATTGGGCAGCATACTTTGAGGGGCTCAAAGTGCAAGTGTAAGCGAGTACTGAGTGACATGCACACTAGAACAACTACTGTGCAAACATTTCATATGGAGACAGCTCAAGTGTATCTATCAAGGATTAGCATGCTGAGAAAATGATAACTGATTCTGATTGCTACCGAGAGTTGCGTCAATATTAAAAAAATACAGGAATACAATGTCACTGTGAGCATGTTGTAGACCTTTCCCAGGCTCCTACATTCCCCTTGGGGGTGGAAATGAAGTTGGCGTCCCAGTTGTGGAGTTAAGACCACACAACACTGTTGTACATTGCCAAGAACAATTTCCTGATTCACTTAAGATTTAAGTGGATTTTCATTGCTTGATCTGACTTCCATCATACAGTGAGAGATAAAGCGGTCACAAAAAAGTATGACTTAAAAATAATAAATAATAATTATAATGACTACATACTACATGTACAGAAGTTGACAATAAAGATACAGTATACTTAGTACTTGGACGCAATCTCCTGGGAAAAACTTTACTTTAGTGTAAACTATTAACTCATTCATTGCTAGCCCAGTTAAAATAGATTTTTGACATCTATAGCCGTCAATGGCAGTGAATGAGTTAAAAAAAGAAAAGATTATTAAAAAATGAGCGGTGTCCGGCGATTCATTTTTTTAAATTGTAAACAATTGCATGACTTCAATAGTTAACTCACAATTAATCACAAATTTTATATCTGTTCTAAATGTACAATAAAAAAAATCTAGGTTTTCATGCTCTTGTTAACAAAAACTAATAGAAATAGTTAAAATGAATTTTGACATCTATAGTCGTCAATGGGAGTGAATGAGTTAAAGTGTACCTTCGGTGCCCCATTTTGAGGTATTACTGAGGAAACGGAGCAATATTGTTAAGTTTGGTAAATATGAAGAGTATTACCTGATCGTATTCCAAAGCACCGGGGTAGAGGGGCCAGCCCAGGAAGAGCTCTGCTATAACGCATCCCAATGACCACATATCAATAGCTTCACAAAATGGCAGGCCCAAAATAATCTCTGGAGCTCTGAAAAGAAAAAGAAAAAGAAACTGAGGTCATTAACAGGTTACCTCTTGGTCAGAGCTGCTAGCAACAGATCAAGTAGCGGGACCTACAAGACATCATCTTTCAGGACTTTTCAAGGATGTTTGCTTGGCAACGATCAAAAGAAACTGCTCAGGGAGTGAAAAATAGATTCTTATAAATGAATAGTGATTATTTTCATTATAGAATAACAACAACAACGTAATGCTTGTGAACGTAGAAAACGTGCAAACGCATGATGAGGAGCAGCGCCTGCCAGGGAGTCTACAAGACGCACGTGATGGGACAGCGCTTTGCCATATATAGTCTACAATCACACAAAACCAAAATTGATGATTCCATTCAGTGGGATTACAATTTGATTCGATATGATACGACTGAAACCATCATCTCTATTAACCTGCAACATGAAAAGCTTTTGTTGTGGAATTTTCAGTAGGTACGCGAGATCAATAAACTAGTCATTGTCTTTTGGGTTTCTTTATTTTTTTAAGCTTCTAATATACACAAGTCTTACAGAGAAGTCTCTTCAAGATAGTGTGTATGAGTGCGCAGTAAATTATCATGGAAAAAATGTATGTAGCCGGTTTAAGGATTGAGGAGGGTGAGTTAGACAGGAAGACAAGCAGTCTTAAAACAAAAGTAACTGTGTTTTCTGTGTTGAGCAGGCTTATCTGTCAAGGTCACTCCGTTCTTGCTTCATATACAAGAAGTGGAAGGCCCATTGTTAAAAATGCAGGTGTACACAAAGTATAAACATGCTATGTTAATAAAAAATAATTAATTTCCATAACACTTTCTAAAGTCCAAATTATTTAAGTTAATTAAATTCCACGAAACAACAAATAATTAGCAACATCAAAACTATTTAGTTTGTTTTGTTTATTTAGCACAATTTAAAAGCAGTGCAAGGCAAGAATGAGGCTGAAGGGGTTTGAACTAGATTTCTCACAAACGACGATTCAATTTGTACAGTATCTCCATTCTCGACACATGAAGTGTGACATGATTCGACAAACGATTTACCGTTTCGAATCAGTTTTCGTTACACTCCTAGCGGCAATATTATTTTAAGATGTGGTTTAGCCTAAATTTTTAATATTTACAATTGAAACGCCACTGTTGCCTAAGGCTTTGAAAATCATCATCACATTTATGTTTTGTTTTAATAAAAGCTAATGGAAGTCAGAACATTATATTGGGGAAATAATTGTGAGATTCCCAGCCCTGGTAATTTCCGTGTTTCAAATATGGGCAATCGGCTAGTGACTTTAGACAATATTAAGTGATTTGCAGTTCTCAAGATTTTAAAATTCACCCATAAACAGTATTAACATTTAGAGTAAGTCAATGTAGTGGTTGACACTGACCCTTCTCTCTTTTTCAAAGTAGCCACAAGAGACCCTGTTTGAGCCTACTTTGTCCTTACATGTTTAAATGAGTACAAAGGTTGAAGAAACAATTGCACAGCAAAAGATGGCCAGCTGATTGTAGCTTGGACTGTAATGGAGGACATATTGGAGCCAAGCAGCTAAGGACAGAAGGGGTGTTCAGTGCTCTTTAGTCAGCCGAGCACAGCAGCAGCAAACACATTGTCTCAAACTCTTGTGTACATAAAGCATCAAAACTTTTGCGCACAGTGGAGCGAAAAATGCAAAGTTTTTTGTTAGTTTTTTTTACCAATAGTAGCCATGTTATGAGTAAATATTACAGTAACCGCAGCCAGCTAAGTGCTTACTTTCTTTATATTAATTTGCCCAAAAATATTTCTGTTAAGTGATGCAGAGTGCTAGTAAAGAAGACCATATGTTGTATGCTTTAAAAAAAAAAAAATCGTAACATTGTAAGATTACAATAGCAGTTGTGCTTTCAAATACTATGTCTGATAAATTCGTCAGGCTGCGCAGAAGACAAAGCATGTGTGTACAAGTGGACATTACAGCGTGGGTTAATTGCGCAATTCAAACAACTAGTAAACCCGCAATAGTAGTAAGAGGCAGCTGTACGAAAACAATTGTTTGTTATGCCTGGGCACAGTCTCTGAGTAATAGTGCTACAAATAGCAGCCACTGCTGTGACGACCACAGGGGGAAATGACAGTTACCAAGCAACAACTGGACCAAAGACTATAATAATAGTCTAGTATGGTCATAAATGGGGGCACTGCTTGCCATCGTGTATGTGTGTGTCAAAAAGTGGGTGTCTATGTGTCTCCGCACGTACATATACAAATGTTGCAGTACAGCTTTTATAGCACAATCTTCTTCTTTTTTTCTGGACTATTTGTCCTGGAACAGTCAATAACCGCAATTTCCTATCAATTCCATAACAAGAAGACGCTAGATTACGCAATGAAACAATGACGCAATGTTTTTGTTCATTCAATACAGAACAGAACAAAGTGCAAAATACATCACTGAGTTTTAGGATCAACAAAGGAAGAACCTCAATGAAAATTTCTCAAACAAAATTGTTTATCGTTATAGCTCGTCGTAGAGCAGGACCGGATTCATTCAATACCTTGCTTGAATGATAACCAAATAAAGGGTATTCCTCAATTTACGAACACAAAGGGTTCAGAGAGGTTGTTTGTAAATTGAATCACATTAAATTTTGTTTCCAAATTAAATTTGATAATTTTTTTTAAATAAAATAAAAATTGTAAAAAAAAGAATAAAATAAATTTAACTATATACCTTATATATACTTTCTATACAGTACATAAATGAAATTACATCATCCATCCATCCATCATCTGAACCACTTTTCCTCACAGTACATTAAACTTTTACACAGTACAATGCAATAAAAACAAAATAAATATGCTTATTATACATAGATGGTGGAGGAGTTAATGAGTTGAGTTCATGTGAGGCTGCTGAAGTGGAAGACAGTGTAACTATCCCACTATCCAGCCTGTTATCCATGTCTCCCTATTTGGCACGCAGCTGATTCCAATGACAGCTCATCAGCAAGCTCTAGAGAAGCCAGATAATCCTCACCTGCGTTGGAATCGGGAGACATGGAAAACAGGCCGGATAGTGGGCCCCATGGACCAGGGTTGAGAAACACTGGCTCAAGCCTTATCCCCACTGTCTCCAGCCACAACATGTTACTTGCTATTAACACGGCAATGGCTGGGCATTTGAAAGCTCTGATGAGCATGAACCGTCCAAAAATGATTTTAGATCAGTTTTCACCAAAAAAATCAAACCTCTCCATCTCCAGAACCACAAAGTGTGTACCTGGCCATTTCAGAAATTCAAACAAAACCAAACGAAAGAGAGAGACAGAGCCAGAGAGAGTGAGAGAGAACGAAGAAATAAGCAAACATAAACAAGGGAGGTGCCTGTATGTACATTGTCCCCAGGTTATCCAAGTGTCGTAAAAAGCAAAGGCCTCCGTGTTCCCCTGCCATAACAGCTCATCACAAAACACAAAAATACTGTAACAGCATGAAAACATGCAAACCTGGCTCCAGAACTAACTGGTCACACCAGAGAGCAACTGTTGGGACAACATGAACACCGCTGCAATGTGAAGATAAAAGATGACATTTACTGTCTATGTGTGTCATTGTCTTTCACTACAACAAACAACTAAGCTAACATGGGGCATTCCAAATTAGCCGAATTAAAACTCTGCCACAAGTGCAGACTGCTAACAAAAGAAACATATGAGTCTGTTAACCACATCATGTAATGCAATACCCAAAAGAGTTTGAAAATTTTATTCATCTTCATTTTGATGCTGTCTGCAACTGTGGCTGTGGGAAAGGGAATCACCTCATACGTCAGTTAACATCCCATCTCAGAGCAAGCGCTTAACTGTCTAACAACATGAATACTGGTATACACATGAATGAGCGGGACTGTACAGTCCCCACTGTTATGGATTTGAGTGGTGTGTGAATTGATGAGATGGTTGCAAATATTTTGAATTATGAGCTATATAATAGAAGGAACAGCAGCTTTCATCCACACATCCTTTTGTAAGCAGTCTATGGCTTTGAGGGGAAACAAACACACACGTGGCTTCTTACTTGACGTAAAAATCAAACTCTACTTGTATTCTGAAACAGTGGACTAAGGCCTAACAGTGTGAATCAAATAACTCAAGAGACGATATAGTCTAAAACAACACCTCTTTTTATCACAGAGAAGCTCTGTAAGCATCCTGAACAGTCTTTCCCCCCCACCTGATCTGCTTAGCTGAATTATTTAAATAGCCCAGTTCTCCATTTACATCGTGTGAGCTGGTTTTACTCTTAGGCTTGAGTCACAGTAAGCAGAGCATGATCTGAGAATAGTTTCTGAACAGATTAAGGGGGGGAACAGATCAAACAGATACGATGAAGCCATTAATATTAAGAAATTACCGGTAAGACATTTAGCACATTATACTGCCCAGGTTTTTCAGTTGGTCTTCTAGATAATTGACCGATCATTATCATTTATTTTGAATTCGTTCCATTAAAAAAAGATTAGCTTTTGTAAAGCCCGTATCTCACTGAGCGGCGAATGCTTGCATTTGGGGTTTTGTTAGGGCTCGTAAAAGGTTGCAAATATATTCAATGTTTTAAGGACATTTTCAACATGTTAAAAATGTTCTTGAATCCATTGTTTAGCCAACAGTGACATGTTATGCGTTTACAAAACAGTCCTAAACATTTGTAAATGGTAGTAAGATGTGTCGCCAATGCTAGACTCTACGTTTCAAATGTATGCAAACCACTTGTAGCGTCAGCACCAGGGAAGAGGAAACAAGACACAAGGAGGAGGTGCTCGTAACCTATGCTCATGTTCAGACTTGCTGAATGGAGCCTAACAGTGTCTCGTCAGTGGTGAGTGTGAGTTTGTGAGAGTCAAAAGTCAGGTTTCTATCCAATTGTTTCAAATTTTTTAAGCAAATTTACTGAAAATGCGCAAAACGGACATGCAACTTATGCCTGTTTCCATCTGTTCTTCTTTTGCGAATATTGAGAGGGGACTCCGACCCTGTAGGTGGCGGTGTACACCATAAAGATGGGATCCACCAATAATTTAAAAGAAGAAGAAGACCAGGAAGCGACTGTGCCGTGCGATGACGTCGTACGAGTTTGCTTTTGTAATTATTGATAAAACATAGCGTTTCTTTGCTGTTTTCCATCTAAAATAATTCACTAAAAATTTATGTTTCGTCATCCCCCAGAACATACCTTACTTTATCGTCTGACATTGCTTTGGGACTAAAAAAAGTACGTGTGACGTAATGTCCGGTCACAACGTGAGACGAGTATCCGGTCTTGTCAGCGGTTATTCACAAAACCTGTTTTAATAGTCAAAGATCGCGTTTCCCTTTTTTCGATACGCTTCAAAATCCACCCTCTCTAAGCGTAAAATCTTTTGTGCAAATCTTGGGCCCTTTTTCGAATTTCTAGCGTTTCCATTCAGTTTCGCATTTCTTGAAAATTCTAATAAAAATGGGTGGATGGAAACTAGAGCTGTCAAACGATTACATTTTTTAATCAGATTAATCACATCTTAAAATTTTGAATAATCACGATTAATCACTTAAATAAAAAGGCTGTTTCAATCTAAACATTTTTCCGGCCAAATTTGACGCGCACCGGTTATGTGTTAATTCCTGTGACATTTCATGTTACAGACGGAGCTTGTTTTAAAAAAAAAAACATTATGCCAGGCTAGTATCTTTTTCTCTTTTACCTCTAACATCTCTTGATGTTGTTTTTAAGTAACTACCGTAGCGATTTCTGGAAGAGAGTGAGGAAAAGAAACTACTAGAATCATGAATCAATTTTTTTTTGCCATATCACCCAGATGTACCTAGATTGATACAGATTTGTGGTTTAAGCAGGTTAAGCAGTCAACCTAGTCCCCCATAAAGTTCAAAAGACGTAATTTCACACATGCGCTGTTGACTTTTTGTTTAGTTCATTCATTGTGTAACCTGCGTGAAGTATCCAGCCTTTGGAGCTGGTACCCAGTGGCACTTACATGAGCACACCCAGGCACACACAGGAATGTTGAAATGTTTTTCTTGGATCCAAATATGGGTTTTCACATACCACACTATTCAGCAGACTGCACGTGAAGTGACTTCCCCCATCGCCAACCGCCCAAAATTGTCCCCTTTTCTCTCAGCAACGGTATTGGCATTGCTGCCATTGCTCAACATCAAAATGCAAACAAACACAGAGCCAGACAACACACACAACAAGCACAAGAGCCACATAAAGCTGTATGTTATGCAATAGCTTTCAGCCCCATGCTCACCCCTGTCTCGAGGTGGAGACGTGAGAATCTAGCTTTTACTGATACTTACAGCACACTTTCTACTTTACATTTCTAGATGAACAGGTTGCTTCAGATCAACAGACTGTGCTAAAATGTCACCAAGCAATTCTGTTCTGAACAAAGTAAAATTGTAAGTTGTGCTCCTTGCACAAACACTGTAACAGAATGTTGCACAAGTGGAAGGAATAACCTGCTCCAAATCAAGGTACTTGCTAAGACTTGTTAGAGAAAGCATAAGTGAATGGGTTGCCTGCAGAAATACTTCTTGGCATGGCAACTAACTTTGCAAAGGAATAAAAATGAGCCATCAACAACTAGCACTAAATATAGAACTAGTTACCCATGTTGTTCTTTTATACTTTGTAGCGATAGTATATTTTAAACAAATTTTCTTTTAAATGTGTGGTGATCATACTGAGAAAATAAGTGATTCATTTTTTTGTTCCTCACTGTCATTTTAGTTCCCTCCGTTATGCAAGAGCAAATAAAAGGTGTGACTTCACTTGTTGAATGTGGAAGAGGCACATATGAATTCAGGCATGCATTTAGCAATGCAAACAGACAAGACAGAAAATGGGAATTGGACCAGCTCAATATAGGACAGCGTGACTAAGTGAAACGGCAAAGTATTCGGTCACATATGTGCAATGCATGCAGGTTCAGTCATACCTTTCATAATACTATGTGCAATGTGCCTCCATTTTGTACTATGACCCATATTAACCAAATACAGGTTTTTATTGTACCTGATGTTAAATGTTTACCTTTGACTAAAAGTGCCATTGTCTCACCTGTAGTATCTGGACTGCAGGTAAGTGGAACAGACAGCCTTTGAGACATGACTGGCGGATCCAAAGTCAATAACCTTAACTCTGTAGGGCTGTCTGGACGGGTCTATCAGCATGATGTTCTCCGGCTTCAGGTCAGCATGAATCAAACCGAGGGATTTCAGTTTCTTTAATGCTGTTGCTACCTACAAAAACAATGCACCAACTTTCATTTCGGATTACAGGTTGCAACTACCATTGAGGATTCTTTATTAATCATTACCTGCAGCAAAATGGGCCTGATGATTTTGAGTGGCAGTGGGCTGAACTTGTTCTGCTTGAGGAAGTCATAGAGGTTTTGCTCCAGCATCTCAAACACCAGACAGGTGTGACTGCGGTGCTGAAAGCACTCTAGAGCGCGCACCACGTTATGTTCATCTGCATTCTCACTGCTCAACCGGGCAAGTATGTCCACCTGTAAACAAAAAGGCATGTTAACTTCACATGAAGAAATTAAAAACCTACATTTTAACATGCATGTCTCCTAAAGTATTAGTCAACATATAAGCAAACGGTGTATTCTCACCTCAATTTGTCCCTGACGTGCATATGATGGGTGGTTCTTCAGTATTTTGACAGCCACTACTTCATTCGTTCCCCTTTTCCAGCACTTCACCACCTGACCAAAGGTGCCACGGCCAAGGAACTCCAACACCTCATAGCTGTGTTTCAATGAGCAGAGAACCTCGTGCTGAACTAACTTGTAGTCGCCATCTCCTGTTCCTGATCTGTTCGTGGTAGCCATTGCCTCAGTTGTGATGTTGGACCTGATGTTTGTCCCATTCGATTCATTCCCAATACCAGCCGATTTCCCAACTTTGTCTTGAGCAGGCAGTGCCCCCTTACACCCTAGTTTAGCAACATCATGATTCCCTGTAGTGGTCTGCAACATTGTAGACGAAGCAGGCAGTGAAGGTAGATCAGATACCTCCTCCACTATCTGCATGGCTCCAACACAGTTACTATCCTGCTTTAGTTCTACAACTTCACCTCTCTTCTGTTTGCATCTCTGGGTTACACCTGAGTTTAGGTTTACATGTCCCCCAGCTGCTTCATTTGTGCCCCTTTCCTTCTCTTCAAATAGTCTCTTTTCGTGTAGTCCTTTGTTCTGACAATACGACCCCTGATCTTCAATCCCAGCTAGGTCTTTTTCTCTCCTCTCCAGAGTGCGCAATCCCACTGGACGAGGACTACTTTCGTCACTTTCGCCGATTGCTGTTGTCCAGTGCAATCTTTCAAAGTCATCAACTGTTGATGGGAATACGTTGTTGGGGTAGGCAATTCCGTAGTTGACTCCAATCACATAGGTTTTAGGTGGGGGTGGTATGGGAAAGGCTCTGGTGGTGTTATTACTGCGGTGGGCTTCCCCTTTGTGTTTGCTGTTGGTTCCTAAGGCACTTGTTTGAGCTGAGTGCAGGTGTGATGGCTGAATCAAGACTTGTGAGGCCATACCTGAAAAGAAAAAAGTAAAACCAGTCTCATTAAGTCAATCAATCATTTTTTGACACTTCTCCTGTAAAAGAATACAAAGAAAACATTTGACCCAAAAAAATCTGAGTTAGAGTCCGAGGCAGGGTACACCGAGGACTGATCACCTGTAAATCAGAGGTAACTTGCCATCTCGTTGACGTGAGTTTGTGATGCTAACCGGCCGCTAAGCTAATGTGCTCTCGACGAAACGGCGTAAACATGCACATTTGTGTTATTCATACCAGCTAGTAATGTCCAAAAGCAATCACAAAATTTTCTCGCTCCTCTGATCATTAACCAATCAGAGACATTCACAGCAAAATAACGCTTGCAGCAGGGTTGCCGGTTACGGCAAAATAACCACTGCATAAACAATCTCAGGGGGAAACATTTTTCAACAATATACTTGCCTGAAATGTACAGAGCATGACGCCACAGACTGGCTGCTAGCGTATATATATATTTTTGCCTCTACAACGCGAGGATCAACCACACATGAGAACATAATGGAATTTCTTGACTCATGCAATTTGCCACTGACTTCTGAAGGTTTGCGTTTTCTTTGTATTTGCCAAGTAAATGTGCTTTAAGCAGGTATGTTACAATTAGACCTCGCAGGGTAAACACTATCTGGCCTGTTTTTATTTCCATTTCATTCCATTGCGGTTGCTATATTTGCACTTTGTTTACATTTCAATTGTGAAAAAACTGTGGCTTAATATTGTACTGCAGTAAAAGTGCTATTATTCCGAAGCACCAATTACAAATCAATTGTTCAGAAATGATTACCAATATTGTCAAAAATATAATCACCGCAAATTTCTTTGAAATATCGTGATATACTTTCTAGGCCATATCACCCATCACTACTACTTCCACAAACATAATCCACCAGAATTAGTTTTGATCCAAATTGAGTATTTCAAACCACATCAAATCTTGAAGATTCAAATCCCGATTTGGAAATCCGATCCTTCCATTAAACCAGATTGGTGCCTGTGTTGGCCACCAGCCCAAATAAAGCATCAATCAATAATTATGTCATCTTTTGTTCATGCACATGTGCAAGTAGCTATGATGTTAACACTGCATGTAGGACCGTAAATAAAAAATATATATATTTACATTTTAATACCATTATTCCAGAGGGGTATTTTTGTAGTAGTTTACTATTTTCTTTATTGCTCAACATGTTGTGCTGTTGAGTCATTTTCTCAGTTCATCATCTTCAACTCCTGATGTTGAAATACTCTAGTCTCCTAATTTTTCAGTAAAGGTGCTTTAAAACTAGCAATTTCAAAACAATGTAAAGGTTGGGTACCGCTGGTTTAAACCTTAATTACAGCATTTTCAGCATTTTTTTTTGACATCCGTCATCTATACACTATTCAAAAACAACAAAAGTATTACAGGTTTTAACAAAGTTGTTGTAGTTACACACACCCTGTCTGAAAGGTTGAGCCAATATAGCACTCTTACAGAAAAGGGGAACTAGTATACTGTAATAGGAGATGAGAGAAGCCTGTTGTAATGTAGCGGGTCAGTTTCTCACCGAGTAAAACCACAAAAGCAAGCAGCATACAAGAACACGGTACACCATAAGGCTGACCCATTTAATATATAAAAAACATTCAGCCTACACATTTCACTAGGCTCTTCATACTACAAATATAGAGTTGAAAATTTGCTCTACATTAGTCTTGTATCAACTATGCAGTGCTAAAATTAAAATGACAACCAAACACAGCAGCAGGAACATTTTAAAGCACAAATGCCATATCAAGACATGGGTCTAAGATTGCGTTACTTACACAAACCTGGAACTGAAATGTAAGGCAACAATTCAAGCCATGAATGCTTTAGTAAAAAGTGACGAGTACAGCCTTTCATGTGGTAACTGGACACAATTTTACTGATTTACAAAGACAAAGATTGTGGTAACATCACACCTGGCTTTGAATTCATTCTGGCATGTCAAAGCTGTGCCTGCATTTTAATGTGTTCCTTTAGACTGTGAACATTGTGGTCTTGGCTCAATCACAATTTATTCAGAATGGCAAAGTGTAATAACAGAAAAGTCCTGCTGTGAATAACAACAAACAAAAAGGGACTGAAGACTGTTTTTGGAGTTCAACATTCGGACACCTGATGAAGTAAAATGAAGGCACTGTTTTGTTTGAAAAGAAATTGCCTCCGTGGAACCAGTGGCTTTTCGCAACTACTAGACCTGTGTCACATAAATTGGGTGTGCTTCAATCAAAAAACATCTGACCAAACAAAAGACATTGACTTTTTGAATACTGTTTCGAATTGATGATTTCTCCCATAGGAACTATTTGTGGTAGCCATAGTGGTGGATATAAAGTCAATCACCCCTGTACAAAAAGATTTTGTGATGGAACAAAAGGGAGCAAGATGTCAAAGAAAACATTTTCCACTTTTGTGACATATAACCTGTCCTGTATGTACATTACATTTCATTTGGAAAAACAAACTCTAGTCTTTTTAGTCTAACAGCGTGGCTCATCTTTTGGTGGCAATATTTGCCCCTTTTTTAAATTTCTTTCAAAAACAGCTCTAAAGCTGACAAACTGCAAGGGCATATATTCTGTGCACCGCCTTTTTCAGATCACAGATTCTTGATATTTGATATTTTCATTTGAAATTTGTCAGCCTCTCTGACAATTTTGATCCTCGTTTTAATTTTAAAGGGACATCCAGTTCTTGGTAATGCTGTGACATTTTCTCAACCGGATGATGACTTGTCTTCACTGTGCTCCATTGTCTAGTTAATGTATCGAAATTCTTATCTATACTTCTTCTGACTGATCACAATGAGATACCCGTGATGCTGTGGTGTGACATTCTTTGCCTGATCCTAAGCCCGAGCATGCACTTATGATGCGACTGCAACTACTATGAGACGGCATGGCTCAGTGGTAGAGTGGTCATCGATCCTCAGCTCTTGTGACCATGTCAAAGTGTCCTTGAGCAAGACACTGAACCCCAATTTCCTCCCAGTGATCCTGGCAGCGCCCTGCATGGCAGAAGTTGACCACTGGTGTATTAATGTGAGGTTTTGTAAAGCGCTATATAAAAACCAGTCCATTTACCATTACAAAAATGTCAGTAAAACACATTCTTAAATATCTGAACTTTATTTGGAGTTATTCAAAGACACATTAAATGGTGGTAGTTGTGTGCTTCCTTAACACGAGTTTGAATGTGATGTGTTAATTCTGAAAACAGACAGATCACCATTTATCAGAGGGTGTGCACACTTATGCAACCACATTATGTCAGTTGATTCTTTTCACTTCCAATTCTAGAAGATTTCCTTTCCCCTCCAATTGAGTTGGACAGGTCAGAGGTCATATTAAGAGTAGAAAAAGTTTTGAAATAATTTATCGTTGGCTCATTTTTTTCCCACATCACAAAAACCTGACATTTGAACAGGCGTGTGCAGACTTCAGCCACTGAAACCTCTTTAAACTATTACTGAAAATGCAAAACTGACTCGGAGCAAAGAAATTATATCAGCACAGGATCACAAATTAATTAACCTTGGTTTGACATAATGACTTTGACATTAGACTTCAAATTAGCTAGCATTTACTCTTCCCTTGGATTATTGAAAAAGTGTTTGGAGAAGAATGTGATAAACAAAGACGACTAACCAGTAGGGGTGTTTTTTTCAACTATTTTTCCAATCTGTTTTTTACCTGCAAGTTGATATTTACACAAAGCGGCTAGTGGCGGCCCATCTCAAATTTTGGCCTGCAACGCAAAATCATAAAACAAATTCTAATATTGCCCAAATATTAAATGTTTATGATGCCTCCAGTTTGAACTTGAGGTCATTATAAACGTCTCTAATATCAATGTTAAATTTTCTCTGAAATCTGAACTAATCAGTTGACCAGCTTCACGGAAAGGATCACTCAACTTTGAAGGTTTCATTTTACATATAAATGTGTACGCAGGAAGTTAACACAAATTAAAAATAAAATACAGTGCTTCGATGATGGTAACGACTTATTTTTAAGCACATACACATTCAACACCCACAGCTGCAGGTCTGCAAAAGTATAAATAGTGACCTGATGCAACAGACTAAGCAACCAGTAATGCAAAAAAGGCTCTCCACCATGTAGCTTCTGAGGACCAACTATTTCACCTTGTGTGTCCTTGTCATGCGGCCACCCGACCATGTCCATCAGAACTTTGCAGAACACTAAATTACCCCCCCCCCCCCCCCCCCCCGCACACACACACGTGTATATCCAGTGTTTGCTACAGCAGTAGCCTGATACCCTACCGCTTGGTGACCAGATCCATGCCTGAAATGGAGAGCCACGTATCACGGTGGATGCTTGTGGATATGGACACGCAAAGAACACCAGCTGGACACGCAGTTTGTTAGTGATCAATCTAGGACACAGTAACCATATGGGAGGGAGGGAGGGGTGGGTGGTGTTTGTGTGTTTGGGGGAAGGGCAGCAACAGTCTGGACACCTGTTGAAACCCGTGTTATATTTAAGTGACAGACAGCTCGAGTACTAGTGTTACTTGAAAAGTTCATGACTTTATTGAACGAATTACGATGTACTGTATATGCACCGTACATAAGTGTTACGTTAGCAGCTCGGGTTGCATAATACGGACCACTTCATAACAGGTCATAAGTTAGTTAGCGATCAATTTCACATCACCGTCGAGTTTGTCAGCTCAGCCAGACTACTCCAAATAAATAACTGTCAAAGCGTTTATCATTAAGTGTACTTAAATGTCGGCAAGCGGTTCGCGTCAAAGCTAACCTGCTAACGCAAACACGACGAAGTTGGCTAGCTTATTTGTTAGCAAACAAGCCAGGCAGTCGGCAATGGGCTAAATCATTTCGGTGCAGCAGTCAACTCTAACCACTAAAATCATGAGCACACTACAGTTTTATTTTTTAAGATGACTTACCTTCAGTAAGACCCGTAAACCAAATGAGTCATCGCGTCAAAGAGGCTAGCAGCGAAAAGCCACGCCACCGTCAAACCCTCCATCGGTGTTGCTGCTACTGCTATTGCTGCCATCTTGTTCGACGTCGAGTACAGCTCACTGACTTTTTGCACATTTGAAAGCTCCAAATAACAACAAATAACTAGCAGTTACCAAGGCCAGCCATGACCCGAGGTTTCCCGATACGTCCCACGTTTCGTCAAACGTTGCTTTTGAGTCTGCTCAGGGCGAAAAATCAGCGTTTCTAAACTTCTGCATGGTAATACGCCTTGTGGCTGACAGACGTAGGGGCTGCTGCTAGCTGTTGCTTCCTCGCATGTGTGGAATGTTGGGTAGGGTTAGGGGGAGGAGAGAAGGTGTCGAAATGTCAGCCAGTGACAACTGAGGAATTAACTAAACATTATAGTCTGGTGCGGTATGTCAGAACTATGCCTGAAATTAAAAGTTATTGCCCAAATTGTTGTTGTTATTATTTTGTTGTTGTCTCCTGTGTGTGGCTTGTTTCGGAAGTCAAATAATCCTGACACATCAGGGTTTCATTCCATTTTTCTTGCACCTCAACCTTGTTTTCTGGCACCATTTTCCAAATGATCTCCTCCAGGTTTATGTCACATACTATAATGTGCCCTACGAAGTTATACTGTCTACAATCATAAACTTGGTGTATAAAGCAAGCCTATTATTTAATCACAAGTATAATATCAATGCATGTTGAAAATCAAATGGCCACCAGAAAATAGCCGATTTTCCATAATTTTCAATGTTTGTTTTGTTATTATTTTATTATGTATATTAAAAGGGAAATCAGGTTTAAAAAAAAAATAAGTTATTTAGAATTATATGCTGTATGCACCCCCCACCCATCCCCCTAGTCTAAACATGTTAATAATATTGCATTTATGGTTCATGAATTAGGCCCCAAAAAATCCACCTGTTTTCATCTCAATCTCTGGGGGCACCCATTTTGCCTTGTAATGCATGCAGGCTGTTGAAAATGACATTACAATGCCTATAAGTACAAACATAAAAATAACAGTTTTTGTCCTGACGTTGTCTCTTCCCAACATCAAACCCCCGATGGTCTTATGTCTTATAATGTTTTTTTCTTATGTCTGAAGTGTTTTTAAAAGTGCATTTGTCCTGATAAGGGTCCAAAACAAGTCAGGCGGCACCATCTTAAAGCGACAGTGTGTAAAATGTAGTGCCATCTAGTGGTGAACTAATAATTCATTGATAAATAAATAAAAACGCTATTAATTTCAACAATATGCAAAAAAAAAAAAGTTATATCACATCAATGTAGATTTTTTTTTTGTATATCTAATCATAGGTCTAGTAATCGCTAATTGTCTATTACATAGGTCACGCTGCGCCTAACAGGACATGTTTCACTGCCATCTTTCTGCTACAGACAGGAAAGAGAACTTTGAGACCGCAGTTTGCCCTGGTGGTAATTGCAGCAAGTGACAGACCCAAAGGGTCGACCGCCGTCTACCTTCCACAGCTGGGGCATGCAGGTGGTCGTCGCTTAGTCCCATAATTCGCCGCTTGTCTCCCTCTGCTTTGCTAGCTTTTACTACCTTCTCTTGCTAGCTAACCGGAGTTAACTTCTGCCCGCTCACACGTACTCTCGCCGTCTCTAAACGCTCGCCGGGCTACTAGCTGGGCTGCTCGCTCGCCAAATAATTATTGGTAGTAGGCTTGCAAAGATTAAACTAAATGATACACAATGTACCTTTAAATAATGTGTATTTACAACCAAAAATCTTTATGTGTGGGGGGGGGGGGGGGGGCGATATCTCCTGAGCAAATTTACTTCACAGACTGTGACGTAACAGAATGTAGCTAACAATGAAGCTCTCTGATGAACAAAGAAGAAACGGTAAATAAGACAAAATAATGTCCTAACCAATGTTCATCCATCCTATTCATCAACCGCTTGTTCTCCCTTACTCGGGTCATTGGTGTGCTGGAGGCTGTCCCCGCCGTCTTTGAACGGTAGGCGGCCTACCCAATGTTGTTGTTTTTTTTGTATTGTGGAAATGTGGATTCCCCAGATGGCAAAAGGTATTTTTGAAAGCAAGCATTTCCGTGCCGACACCCTTGTCGCCACCTTACAACACTTCGGTCTCCATCCTCTTCTGAAACACTCGGTTTGAGATCATGTGTGATCATTGAAGACATTTAACATTTTCAATTTATATTTTTACTGTTTATGAATTTACTTATAAACATATATTGGAATATAACTGTGTATTGTAATGAATATAACTGTGATGATGTTGTATATTGGAACTTTTTCACTCCCTGCCAGCTGGTGAGATAGGAATGTGATGGGAGTAAAATTCTCAAGTTCTCATGTAGATAACACTGTTGGGCTGAGGGAGTCTAGGTCTAATGGCATCACCTGTCTAATCATATATTTCCGGCTTGGACGGGGAACTGGAGTAAACATGTCAGTAAATCACTTGTCTGTCTATTATAATTACTAACCCTTTGTCCAGCCTCAGAGGAGGAGTATGCTTTTTTCATCTATAAAACGACTGCGTGTTTTCATATTGACACACTCGAGGCTTAACATCACATTTGAATGTAAGCATTAAATCTTGTGTCTTTTAGAAGCTTCTAAAATAAACTCTTTGCAAAGAAGGCTTCTTCATCAGATCTCTTATCCAATTATTTTGAACACGCAAAGATTACACTTAATATAGTGATCAACTAATACCTTCATCATGCAAGAGCTCTCAAAGGACTGGATTCTTGACCAGTGTTGGAAGATTGTCTTTAGGTGTGTGGGGAGCTGTGTTGATATTATCGGGGGCACCTTTCACATACTATTACCAAAACGGTTACTGTAAATGCCAGATTTTCTTTTTATCTTTATGTGTGGGGTCTGCCAAAGATTAAAAACAAATCTTTAAGGGTTTTGAAAATCCTTTTACATGTATTCAGCCTAAGGGCTCAGCTTGCGAAGATCACATTGGTCGAACACAGAAAACAGGTGAGCCTTGACGGTTGTTACCTGAGCACTTATGCACCGTGATGTCATTTTCAGTCGACAGCAAGTGGTAAAATGGTCGCCTCGAGTTGGCTAAAAAAACAGGTGGATTTTTCTGTTTAATTCATGTTCCACAAGCACAATGTTATATAAATTTCACATGGCTGAAAGTAATTTCTTGATACAATGTGCATACAATTAATGTATACAACATTTAACATTACCTTGTATACAACTCTTCAGAAATTCCTTCATGTTATCTGTTTTAAATGTGATTTGAGTGTTTGTTCCCTCCTTCCCCCAGATTGCACGTTACGACTACAACTGGTAGATTCAGCTGCTCAATGGAATTTTTTTTCATTTAGTTCTTTCATCAATTTTAATAATAATGCTCATGTTCTATATTATAATAGCATCTGATGGATGGATATGATTTCCCCTTTTTGATAGCGCCAAGAATATAATTAGTAAGGGTAAGAACATCTTAGGAGTACATGTGTACTTGAGTGAGTGAATGCTTTCGAGCTGGCAGTGGCTTTTATAAGCAACGCCAATGTGTCTGTATTAGCTACAGGTGCCAAATACAGGGAACTCACGTGTTGCAAGTCATAAGTGCAAGGGCCTCATTCGGCCTCCATCATTGCTCTGGAGCTGACTGGGTATGCACATTTGTAGGGATAACCAAGAAAAGATAAGTGGACGCCTTCACAAAGATGCCCAATGAGGATCCAGCCATCAAAAGCTTCCAGGACCTTGGCATTATCAAACGTGGCAACAACAGAATAATAAAGATCTGAAACCTCAAGTGAAAGCCCTGGAGTCATGTTTTTTTGCCAAGTGTACTCCTCATCTCTAATAACAGCAATACCAGCATTGTGAATTATTCAGGTCTAAAAATTTTGACAAATGCTACCATCTCACCTGAGCTGCCCTGCTTCCACAACTTATGAGGGCCAACTGTGTGGTAAAGAGAGAGAAGATCTACCCTATTAGGTGGCTAAAGCTCTCACCAGTTAAGTCAGTAGGCTACTGACTGATTTTCTGCTAAAAATGCTTCACATATCCTGGTTTAAACCGGGTACTGTGTATCCCTGGAAGGCAGTGTACTGCTCTGTGCAGCTAGCATGTTCAGAACCCAGCCGTGGCAAGGTGGGAGAGATTGCTTGGAACTACTACTTTTTTTCTTTTTTTTTGCAAGGTGGGTGCTGTATTTTTGTTGTTAAAATATTAATTTCAACCCAGTACTGCGGTAGTGGGTTTTCTACCTTGTTTGAAAGGAAGACCGCTAAAATTTTCAATTTTTTTTTAGATGTATTAATATTCTGTTAAGGGGCACTTAAGCAACTCCCAAACTGAGCTAAAAAAAAAAAAAAAACATACGGTGACAACTTTTCCCTTGTAAATGTTCCCTAAATAAAATGTTGGTCAACTCCACATTTAATTATGGTCTATGGAGAGGGAGTATTTCGGTACACATTCAATAAATATCACAATATTCAAAACCCACATTTGTTTTTCCAATATTGTGCAGCCCTAGTGTGATCAAATAATGCAACTTGGTTTCATGGACTTCTTTGATTAGGGTAGTAGAATGATGACAGTAACCATTTGTGAGGGACACACAATGCTTTATTTATGACTACTGAACATGCACAATGCATACCAGTCAGTGTAAATGCATCAAATACAGTGTTCATGAGAAGTCAAATTAGCAAATAATTTAAACATTTTGAAACAATTCAAAGAAAGTTAAAGCACATTTTAAGTACCAGTCCATGGTTCAAGTTGGTCCACCACACAAATTCAGTGTATTTTTCTGCTGCCTAATGGACTGAGATAAAATAATTGCATTTATTTGTCATCAATGTTTTTGGACGCACGCACAAACACACAAGCATGATGCAGTCTTTTTGCCTAAAGTCCAAGTTTCCTAGCATCCATTTGGCAAGGCAAGGTAGCTTTATTTATATAGCACATTAGAAGGTATAACTCAACCTGCTTCATGTAATTGAAAGAACAAAATTGTAAAGCAATTACTAACATAAGAGTTAAAGATATTTAAAAACAACTAATGAAATAAAAGTAGCTTACTAAAATTACTAAGTGCCATATAGTAAAAGATGATGATTTTGACTTTTTTTTTTAAATGCTTAATCATAGGTATGGGGGAAAAGCACAGTGTTTAACCTGGATTTAAAAGCATTTACACTTGGGGCTGACTTCGCTTCTGTTGGCAGCTTACTCCATTTGAGTGTAGCATAACAGCTAAATGCTGCTTCACCATGTTCACTTTGAACTCTGGGCTCCACTAATGTCACTTTTCTATTAGCCCCTAAAGGCGCAGCGTGTCAACAAGATTCACAAACATGCTACACTAACACTTGACCCGGCACGACAATAGTGATGCATCCGTCTTAAGGCAGAGTACTTTCTGTTACCAAATATACTGGAGGTGCCGCGGCTGTGTTCGCCAGAACGCCCGGAAAAGCGCAACCCTTCCCCTAACAGCGAATTCTGTTGCGCCGCCACGGAAATTGAGATGTGCCTATTTTTACACTGAGCGCACGTGCGCCAGTCTCCAAAAATGGGGCCCTATGTCTCTCGGCTAGCCTGGGAACGCCTTAGGATCACCCCGGAGGAGCCAGACGAAGTGGTTGGGTTGGGGGAAGTCTGGGCTTAGCAGTAAATAATAGATGGATGAATGGTGTCCACAACGCAGCTGGCACATTGCTTGAATCAGCATATATGATCATTTTCCTCAACATGAGCGGTTACTTTACCTACTATTAATCTACTACTTAGTTAGCAAACTGTTGTGTTTATCTATAGCCTACACCAGATTAGGTTAGCCCATCAGTAGGAGCAAATGTAATTACAGGGATGTGATTTGACCAAAGTGAAATTATCTGAAAATTTAGCCGGGGGTCTGGGTTTTCCGTGTCTTTAAGTACTTTCGATGCACTCACATGACAAAGAAATAGACAAAACAACAGCATAAATTTTCAATGTATATTGAACTATCCCATATAAAATGGCAGTTTTAGTCAACTCAAAATCAGTCACATTCAAAAACATTGGACTGCCTTTGCTTTTAAAAACTATCACTGAGAATGTCATCATATCTAACTAATGTGATTACTAAGTTAACACATAAATAATGTTGAAGAGTTCAAATTTCATGAACAAATAATTGTATCATGACCAAATGAAAAGTAACTCATATTAGAGCATACCACAAATGTCTTTGTTATAGCAGAAGATGTTATCTGTCGGAGTCATGTGTATACACAATGAACTACTAAAAAAAAAAAATCTGAATTTTTTTTTTGGGGGGGGGGGGGGGAGATAAAAAAAGCGGAATTCCGCGAATTAGCGGAAAAATCACATCCCTGTAATTAGGTTTTCAATAATAAAGCTCTCCAGTGTAATAAAATTAATAACATAAATTCAAGATCATATGTTTGATATAAATATTGGTTAAAAATAACACTGTGAGAAATTCATAACAACATTCATAAAAACTAAAATGTTTTTTTAAATTAAAATTTGTAGAAAAGTTCAGCCAATTTCATCCAAACATAGCTGGTAAGCATTTCATTTACACTATAGGTGTCCAAAGGTTTTCTTGCTTAACACCACTAAAATAATCCATGAGTGTTGCGACCCCGTGCAGACAAACGACACGGTCTGTGCATATCACTTGTTTATCTTAAGTCTATTTATGGGATGTAGTTTGGACACCCTCAATTTAAACCATGCAAACTCATTTCACCCTGCCCCCTAAAAGAATAGGAATCGAGAATTGTTCGGAACCAGAATTGTTTTAAGCCATTGATACGATAATACTGTTACAAAATATAACAGTGCCTTACTATTGTTATTAATATTGTGTAACTTTTACACTCTCAGGCAATGGCCAACACAATGCCGATCAGCCAGGCCAATGTATTCGTTTATATTTAAATTAATTTGATACTTGTATGAAAAAAAAAAAAAAAAAAGTATAATTCCAAATTGGTTTGTTTGGGTTCATTTTTGTCAAAGTAAATGTGACTTGCCTGGACAAACAAGCTAATGGATTTCATCAGGCTGTAATATTCAGCCTGTATCGGCACCCACTGTAGTTTTTGTGTTTCTAAAGCTAATTTTCGAGACTAAAACTCTTCTTTCCTGATTGTCTATACCACAAGGTGGTAGGAGGAACAACTCGCGCAGTTGATTAGTTATTTTCTTTTGACTTAGCCCCCGATTAAAAGCACCTTGACTACTTTTTAGGACTGAACTAAGCCACAAGCGCTATAGGAAGACCCATGAGTCAAACTTTTCATCTGAACTTATACAGTACGTTAATTCTCTGCTGGTGGACCAAATTTGTACCATTTCGATTTTACATTTTTATATAAATTTGCAAAACCACCGTGGCTCCAGTTATTCATTTGTGACCAACATTTGTTCCTTATACCTCCCAAGAAATGGTCCAAAGCATTATACACCGGGTCAGTCATGGTAAAAGGAAAACACATTGGACTAATAGAGTTGATCTATAAGCAGGGTAGAGGATAAAGATAGTGTAATATTTATTTTTACATCTTCAAGTAGAGCTATTAGTGTGTTTTACTGTAAATGTGTTATTTTCTTCTGCAATAAAGAGAATGCTACCAACCACAAATGCTTACAATTATCCTCAGTTTTTTTGAAGAACTTAAGCATTAGCTTGAAAATCTACTTAACACCACTGTCAATAGTGCTTACGTCTCTGTTGTGCTAGCACAAACTTCCGATGCGAAGCACTTGTGGAGAATCTTTTGGTAGAACGGGGAGAAGACCAGCTTATTGAAGTTGACAAGGCAACTGAAACGAACAGCGAGTTCTTTAAGCTCCTTGCCGATGGGTGCAAGACCTCCAGGCATAGGAGGAGGGGTCTTGTGTTGACTGGACTCCAGAGTGGCCAGCAGGTAGTGCTGAACACGTGAGTCTGAAAGAGATGGCAAGAGAAGACAAACGAGGAGGGTCAATCAAATCTCCCCCTCCGGACAATTGACAAAACTGTAGTGCAAATCACTTACCCATCAACTGTCGGACTGTGTTGTCCGGCTGAATTGTGGCTGAGATTTGCCCCATCAGAGTGTTTTTTTGGTCTGTTGTTAACGTAGGATAGCCATGTTGGCTTAAACATTGACTGAGCTCCATGCACAGTTTCTCCCCAGTGGTCACTAGTGTCTCTTGCAAACTGAAAGACCTTTGAAAAGGCAATATGATATTTTCATGAAACAACTCAACACGGATATTGCTTGAACCTCAAGAACAAATTTCAATCTTATTAACTCTTTGACTGCCAGATGTTTTCAGAAACGGGTTGTCACCAGTGCCAGCCGATTTAAGCATTTTAACTGATCTTTCAAGGTCCACAGAAAATGTTGTGTTTGGACTATGGAAACACACATACTACCAAATGAAAGATTGAACTCTCATCTTACATCAGAAAAAAAAGTTTGTTTCTACCTTATTCCGTTCTTCAGTAATCAACAATAGAAAATGGTTAGTTTGACCGAAATGCTCTGCTTTGAAACAAAAAACGGAGAAAAAGAGCTTTTTATGAAATGATGTTATTTCATGCACTCTAGTGAATTCTACACTTCTTTTTGTCCATGAATGATGCCACAAACACCTAAATAGTGCTTTACTTCTGTAAAACACTATCACCAACAATGAAAAAGTGTTTTTTGGTTGCAAAATACGTTTATTTCCATTCAACAGTGTAACAATTTGACAAAACAATTTCGCAAACTATTTACAAATGTGTACAACTGTGGTACTACTTACAATTATGTGGATGTTTCAAATACAGTTTTTCTTTTTGTAACGCTCTCCTGCGTGCAAGGAGACGCAGCAGGATTTGCACAACAGATTAGTTTCACTTGCGATTGCTCCTTTCGCGTGCAGATGTTACACTTTCTTGGCGGCCTTTTTTTCCGGGGAATAGCAAGTAGCAGACTGTACCCACTCCTCCGATGAATATGCATTGGACTCGGGGTACTCTTCGTCGTCCGATTGAACGTCCGCCTGTGCAGAAGTGCTCGGTTGTGCTCCGCGTTTTCCCGGTGTTAGCATCGCTAGCCGGTGAACCTTTATGACGTCGTCATAGCCGCCGCGTCAACGCTTGCAACTTCGGCGTCAACCTCTGAGTCACCATCATCATCATCGATGATGATCATCGTCGTCATCAATGTGCTCTTTAGCGTTGGTCGATGCTTTTCGTCTTTGAAAAAAACTGCTCGAGCGTGAGCCGCTTGCAACCGGTCGCCATGTTCTCTTCCCTTCCCCAGCCATTGTCCCCTCTAGCTCTGCCTCACGTCTTCTACTGACGCCTACCCAATCTTGTCAAAAGAGAGTCATTGCTGCCATCTAGGGGCCAAAAATAGTCATTAGGCTAACTAGATCTGCTTGAAACTTTCACCACAGCTGCCCAAGGCTTCCCTCCACCCGTTTAAAAAATAATAAATAAAAAAATTGGATGACGTCTTTTAACGTCATTGGCGGCCCTCCGTAGGTTTTTACTTGACGTCTTTTAACGTCCATGGCAGTCAAAGAGTTAATGCAGCAAAATTTGTATTATTTTTTTTTGCTGAAACTGTATGGAAGATATAGTGACTGTCCCAACAATATAGATATACATGCACATTGTGATGCATCGCATATCGTCACAGCTCAATACTCAATTTTGATTGGCAGGCTTGACACACAATATAATTACTCTAGGGGTGTCAGGCGATTACATTTTAATCGTAATTAATCGCATGACTTCAATAGTTAACTAAATTTTACATCTGCTCTAAATGTACAATAAAATAAACAATTATATATACACAATAAAGTTTTCATACTCTTGTTAACATTAAAGTGGGGAAAAAAAGTGAAACAAATAGAAATATGGCTGCATCTTTGAGTCATTGATACAATAATTTCATAATAATTCATAAAATTCAGTTAAAATTAAAAGCGTACGGTACTGTAAAAAAAACGAGTGTGATATTGATTTTTGTTGAGGTCATTTTTCTGTCACTAGATGGCATAATTGCATTTGCAAGATGGTGACAGCTCAGTGCATTTTTCTTTTCATATTAAGAGCTATCTAATCTTTAACATGAAGTAACATGTAAAATTATGCACATATTTTAAACTGTAAAGTACAACTTGTCTCCACAAATATATGCATTATTATTAAATTTATGACTGCCAAATTTTGACACGGACGTGTCTGCTGCGTTGCAATTAAAATTCCCCCAGTACAGGCTTTCCAAGTAAGGGGCGGTCATTAACAGCACATAAAAAAAAGTGGCGTTAAAGGAACTTTAAAGTCTTTGTTTTTCTTTTTAAAGACAAAAAAGCCGACAGCTTCTGAAGAAGGCGGCAGTCGACGCCAAAACTAGTCAAGGTAAACAAAATTGTCTTTAAAAAGAAAAATAAAGACTGCATAGATTAGATGACAAGATGATTTATTTTAAACCAAATAACTTTATATTAACACAAAATTAACATACTAATTTTGACACCCCTAGTTTAACTGTGGCTCTAGTTTGCATTACATGGCAACACTAAAAATTACAAGTTAAATAAATGTATTGTTATTAAATTAATACATCCCTTAATTCCTAATGCAAGCCTATAACATCACTAAGTATAAAGGTTTATCTAACAAATGCTTTAAGCAGGTGTCGCACCACACTGTTACTGCATCATACAAAGTAAGTACAATGTGAACCACCAATAACAACTGTTTGATGTGTTTGCACTTACTGTATGTGCATGTCTGCAAGCATGACTTGAACTGTGTTTTTAAGCGTCTCCATGAGCCCTGGAAGGCCCGAGATGGCTTCCCCCGTGGTGGTGTAAACAATGAGTAATATCGTCGAAAGCAAAACTAATTGTTCAGTCTTCTGCTGCATTTCCTGGAACCGAGTCTGATCCATCAACATTGTCTAGGTAGCAAAAAAAAGACAACAACAACATCTGACAGAAAATCCAACTGCAGTATAGTAATCCGTTTTTTCAAAAGAGTCAAAGACTGAATGAAGTTATCAAAGAATTTACCTCAGGGAAGGGCTCCGAGAGGTGTTCCCACTTTAGTAGTCGCAAATATGCTTGATTATGGACATTAGCAGGTTGGAGAGCAGGAGGATCAGGTGAAGCAGCAGTGGAGGAAGCCTCTCTTTTTACGTTCTTCAATGTGTCATTGAGCCACTTCTCAGTGTAGTCTAAAGCATCTGAACAAGAGAGTAATGTGTTTTCCAACTGCAACATAACTGTACACAACCTCACTGTTAAAGAACAAAAGTTGCACTTTAATGTACCTAGAAAAAGTATCCATAGAAAACTCAAGCCTGTATCGTTTTCTGAGGTTTGCCATACAATATATTGTAGTGTATCACTATTAATCCCTAAAAAAGCTTTCACTCATAAAAAAAAGGAAGACACAATTTACAATTGAAAAACGATGTGGGCAAGAATAAAGACAAAAAATGGGTACAGACGCTCCCCTACTTACGAACATTCGAGTTACGAAGAACGGTACATACGAACATTTCTGCGCGTACAGTATGTCGAAAAATGTTCGGAAAGAAATGCTGTAAATTAGATTTTGTATTGCGCGTAGTGCTTCTTTCCGCTACTAATACCGACGATTGGCGCTGTGAGAGCTCATTGGAGGCTGAGCAACGTGGCGAGGAGGAGGAGGAAGAAACGCCGGTCCCCATGAAGGAGGAAATAACTTTTGAAGCCGATTCCAGCGACGACGAAGAATCTCTCATGATATAAAATCCTCCTCCATCATCTCCTTAAGCATCGAGTACATCTTCCAAAAGTAAGTTAAACTTCAATTTATTTATCTTATTACGTACATGTACATACTGTGTGTGTCTTTCGCTCTCTCTCTCTAACATACGTAGTACAGTACAGTACTGTACGTATTCTCTCCATTTTATTAAAAGTTTTTTTCAGTACAAACCAATGCAGGTTACTTGTACAAGCCTTAAACATACTTATATAAACCTTCAATATACTTATATAGGCTTTAAACATAAATTATAATACAAAATATAGCACTGAAGCAACTTACGAACAAATTCACCTTACGAACGATCGTCCGGAACGTAACTCGTTCGTAAGGTGGGGAGCGTCTGTATATTAAAAGGCGGAGCTTCCCGCCATTCATTGTAATGTATCCGGCTTGGTACATATGCCGCTCGCTGCTATTTCATCCACAGGTACATTAAGTATTATTGTACAAGATATGCACCTGTGTGTCGCTTAAAACCAAGAAATTGATTTTTCACCTGTGTAAAATCTTACGTGCATATTGATTGGATCTAATTTGTAATGTTGCCACATCATGTAACCGTGACTCAAAGTTTGAATCGACACAAATCCAGTAGCCAAAACTCGGTCACTGCTGAAATCTTCTGGCAGAACCCCCCCGCACACTACTGCGCAAGTGTTGGATTGGCGTTCTGACGAATCGTTCAGTGTGCAGTGGCCCAAACAATGAATAGTATACTTGGTCAGTGTGAATAACAAATGATTCATTTCTTTAGATTTGAATACAATGACTAATGACTATCAATGTTAAATGAATCATATAATGCTCTTACTAGGCTGTCTGTCCAAAAACTCCTGGAACTTGTTCCTCTCATACTCAACTGACTGCTGCATTAGATGAGGTCTGATGCTGCTTACAGCAAAGTTAGCCATGTCCAACTTCATCAGGTCCAATAGTGAGAATATAGCCCTAAGAGAAGAATGACAGAAAAAAATCTTGTTAAACCTCTGTAAATATTGCATATTAAATACCGTGGATTATTCTCAAATTGGTAAATTATTAACTTTTTTTCCCGGAAGTTTGCGGTTTAGTGGCGCTAGGTCCAGGGCTTTTCTTAAAGTGGTGGTTGTCAGGCTGGCTAACGTTGACGTTAGCTAGCTGTGTGGACCAGAGGTGGGTACTTCCGTCAATCGTCTATTCCGGTCAATGACGCTTGAGCGCTTCCGCATTTTCATAATTAATGATGCGAAGCCTTGCAAAAATCCAGGGAACGAGAAGGACCGACCGTCTGTGCTCACCTCGATCGACGAATGTAAACCCGCTTCAGTCGGTGCTCAGTCTGTGTATTTTTTTCAAGGCTTCGCGCCATTGGGCTTGCGGCCGAAAAGTGGACATTGTCATTGACGGGACGGACTGGTGTGGGCTCGCGAGTTGATTACTACTACGCCGAGTTGTAAACAAAACACAAGTAGTAGTCTTGCTAAACACAACACATTGGTGTGTTTGGAAATTTGCCTCTCTGAACGTAGGAACTCTTAGTGTAGTGCACGGACTTCAGAGTATACTTCCAATTGCGCCTCAAGTCAAATATTGTATTTTCTTTGCCATAATACGTTTTATGTGCCCTACTAGTGAAAGAGGAATAAAATTATTTTGTCCTCTTTGCGTGTTCCAAAAATGAAGATAGATTTAATGTAAGAAAAATACACCTTTGCAAAAGTGATTTTTAATCAGTCAGAGATCTCTGGACAGATAACAGCCTCTAATTCATCACTTAAACAGGTGGGATTCAGAGCGTCAAATGTAGTTCTTCCGCATGTACAATGGTTTCTTATAGTTAAAAGACCTCCTCTCTTTCATTTGTAGACAAAACATACTCTCTGGTACTTTTCCGTGAGCGATGGCGAAAACAGAGTCAGGTGTGGGTGTTCAAAACAGATTCTGTTCTCAAGGACCAAATGTGTTTTCGCACAAAACGCTGAGAAGGAACTTTTTTAGACTAAATAGTATGTCCCAGTTTAAGGTCAGATTATACCGAAATCAACACCACTTGCTCTGCACAGGACACAAAACATTTCGACGAGGTTAATATAAAGAATTAAAATGTTAATAATGTGTAACAATGGTTAATATATGAAATGAAGTATTAAAAATGTTACAATATCTATCACTAGTCGAATCACTGAAAATGATGCCATCAAAGTTCCCATGGGCTCACATTGTGAACACCACAGGTCACCTGTTTTCTTGGTTTGGTCACATGACATTCACAATGACAATGTGAGCCCGAGGGCACTTTGACATCAATGTCAGTCATGAGGCACAAAATTAATCAGAATGCCGTGTTTTAACTAGTGGGGGCACATAGAATATATTGTTGTAATTTTTATTTTATTTTTTTTTACTTGTGTTCCTCTTGTAATCATTAGGCTGACCCGAACTTCATAAAACGAGGCTTCATTAAGTAAGTGAACGACACATTAGATAAAGAGCTAGTTATATAGTATACTTTTCTATGGCTTACTTGAGCAAAGGGACAAACTCGGTGATCTCCTTTAGTTTACTGACGTCCTCATCTCTGCAGGGAGCACAAAGCGATCCCATCATCTGAATAATAAAATTGGATAGAGCACCAACGTCCAGTGCTCCTTTCTCCGCCTGCTGCTGGATTAGAGTCAGGTCAAGAACCTCCTCAATTTGGGCCCGCAAGTGACTATGGTTTGGCAGCAAGAAAGATAGCAAGGTCTGCAGATAAAATAATGATTGATTAACTATGGCTAATATAATAAACATCTCAACATTTACAAAATTGATCTCAATGATGACATCTTAAGACACCAACCTAACATAAACAGTTTTCAATGGCTTTGATTTCTCCAATTCATTGCTTGTGTGGAACTTCTTGGCTATGTTTTTTGATATATCAGCATGCATTGTTGCTTTAAATCTTGATGACTAAGCACACATTAATGATAAAATGCCTAAAGTCTGTATTCCCTGTTATTTCTGCAGGCTGACATTTTCAGTTTATCTAATGTATAACTTTTAATAACATAAAATCTAGTGTTACTATTTGTTTATAGTACATTAAGATTAATATATTTTTTTGTCATGTACACATGTACATTAAATTTGGCCTGCATCTGACCCAACTCAGTACAGAAACAGCTCTGATTAAAGTACTAAATGATATCATATTGAGCACTGATGCACGCCGTTCTCCCCTACATTGTTTTGCTTGCGTTCCTTCCTAATCTAATACTCTTACTTTATTACATTGTCTACTTAGATCGACAAGAATTGTTTAACTGGATAAAGACTTGAACATCCTTTGGGCGATTATGAGCCTAGATTGCAGCGGTTCACAGTCACACATTTATTTGCCAGGTGATAATGGGTTTGTGGTCTCCTTGACATTACCTTTTTAATTTCAGACAGCTGTTGGATGACATGGCTGTACTGTGGTGGATCCTCCTTTAATTGAGCTTCCAGATAATCCCAAAATGCTTGGTGCACTATATCTTTTACTCGGCGCTCCAAACTGTACAGGGGAAGTGAAGGGGTTGTTATAAGAAATGATTGCAAACCATATTTTCAGCATGCAAACCTCACCTTCCTTCAGGAAGCTCAGATGGTTTAACTTGAAAAGACTGGTTAACCATTATTTCATGGGCCAAAGTCATGTTGGTGACTCCTTTTGCTGTCTCCATTAACTCCTCCATAGACACAAACCTGGGTGGGCTGGCTATGAGGTAAGAATAACAATTTATTCAATATTTCATTTCAAATTGCATCCCAATGTGCTGTTCTCCTAAAACTAAGCACTGTAACTGTTACAGTCATATAGGTTGAAGGGATTCCCAAAATACTAAACTAATAAACATTGGAGCGTCCGGGTATATTTCAGGGCAGTGATTTAATCAGGGCTGTCAATGGTTAGTGCTCCCCTGTAAATTGAACTATTTTTTACCTTGTGGAGCGCTTGTTCCTCTGTGTGGACTTGGTGTATTTGTTCGCTTCCTCACTGACAGCTCAGAAGTATCCTGTGCACTCTCCTCAGACTTCTTGTCTCCCCCACCCTCGTTGTGGTCAGCCTCATTTGGCATGCTCAGGTCTGCAGAATATCAAATAACAAATGCAGCGACGACTTGAAATGTCTTCTAAAAATGACGAGTACACGGTCATCACAAGCACATTACTTTTGTTGCTTGATCGATAAACAGCAACAGTATATTATGATGTTTTGTTTATAAATAGTTACAAAACAGAAATAAAATAAAATGTAGGCTGTTGTCAACCTAAAGATCAGCGATAGCGTCATTAACACTAAGGTGGGAGACGCAAACGACAAATCCTTTGCATTTGACATTCGTATTGATTGCAACGTCACTAACCTTGTTGTCAGATGAGCTTTTGGAATTATATGAGCTGCTTCAAAATTATCTGACGTTTCTCCGACCCTTCAATTTCGCATCAATAAGAGCGTAGATGCAGCTGCTCCCTCAAGTCTGCTGGTGTGAATTATTTACACTCTCAGCGACCATACGACGTATTTTGACAAGGGAGACTCTTCATTTCATCTAGAAAAACTGATTTTTACGAGGGATGGGACGTACTGTGCCGAGGATTCGGGGCGTGTGCTGTGTCGAGAAATCCAGGAAGTGAGGCGCGTATCGAGGCGTGATTCGTTACAGACCAGTGACGTCACTGAGGACGTGTGAAACCCCACGGGTGCAGGAAGCGGTTCGAGCGATTTATGTGCATAGAGTGCACATAATACACATAAATTTCAAGTGTTGGCGATTGTCTGGATAGATAGATATGTAGTCGGAACGCTTCAAGGCTTCCGTGGGCATCCCTTGACGACTCTCACTTCCGGGTTTGGGTTGGGCCAACATGACGCCTTGCTCGAGCCCCTTGTCACTCGTCTGTTTACCAGTTTCTTTATTCAACAGCCGATTAAATGTTATACTCATTTAACCACATGACATTGTAAGTTAAAATACGCTACATGAACAATGCGTTAAGCAATCGTATTTGTTCCCATTTTAGATTTACTCTTTTGCCAACTAAGCACATCGATTTATACATTGACAATGACAGAAATGTTGAAAATATTTATCAACATTAAAATTGAATGAAATTGTTTTTAGTGTGTGCGTTTTGACCATGTACCCAGACTTTACGGTCACAACAATTGTTTCACTCACAAATTAGGGACTAGGATAATCACAGTATTTTTCAACCTCTCCAAAACAAACCAGAATAAACCCATAACAAGGACTAACCGTTTATTTAAATCCATTTCAACCAAAACGTTATCCACCACTGACAAGTTTAAACATTCTCCTACATTTCATGCATACATGTATGACTTTCACAATGGTGTCTTAAAGCTGATGGCTCATCTTTAACTTTTCACCATTAAGATGTAAACGGCTAATATACAAACCTATAGCACATTAACAGCAGATTCACCAAAGTACTTGTTAAATAACTGAGGATGCGCTTGGCAAAATTGTCCAAGTCGACGCTTTCTGTCCTTGGCCGATATCTTGGTGTCCAGTTGAATGGAGTGAAGCAAAGACCAGAGTTCCTGATCAGTGGTGGTCATTCTAGTACTGATGGAAGTCCTGTTGGAAAACTGACAGCCTACAAAACACAATGTCATATATGAATAATATATATATTTTGTACTGTGATAAATGATATTTTCATGGTTTCTGAGCATACATATTTAATAAATATGACACTGAAATCAGCCTACATTTGCATGGTTCTTTACCAAGCAAAAACTGCTATGGTCATGGTAAAATTAAATCAGATTAAAGTTACCGTACCGATCCCATTTTTCTATCCCTATGTATTCTTGGACAATGCTATTGTCAAAGTGTTTTGTTAGCAAAGTGTTCCCCATTCAAAACAGTCATTCACCAGTGACATCGGGCTGTTTCGCCTGAACAAGGTCAGCCAGCTTGTCGCTCACTCCTTTGTGCAGGGCTCCTGGTGTCTGGGGCAAAAAGAAAAGTCTATGGATAGACGATTTGTTTCCACCAGATAATAGCTTTTTGACAAAAATTTAACAGGCCTTTCAATACAATTTAAATTGCTTTCATACATACGAAATATTCCTATACATTCCATTTAATCTTTCCAGTGACATGCTCAATGTAAACTAATTCATAACTTGACTTTATTTTGTAAATTGCCAGGATCAGTGCGCATGTCTTTTTTTCCTCGTACCATCTTCTGACTTATGCACTACTGAGATGACAAAGTTGCATCGAATTCATAGATAGCCTTTCTATAACATTGTCAATATCCAATCGGTTCGCTGCCCAGCTGCTTCTTCGCATGCTCGGCAGTCAATCGCCTTGACTGCCCCGTCGGCTCCTGTCATGTTCAACCGGAAATACAGTGACAGTTTACGTTACTTGCGCTAAAGCCGGTCTCGCTACCCCATCAGATCTTCACATGCGCAACCGGAAATAGCTAAATAGTGCCCGGTCATATAGCCATTGATATATGGTTGTTAAAAAAAATAAATAAATAAAGAAAAATAAAAGAAAACAGCTTAATGCACTTGCAAGTAACTGGAAGTACGGAGTGGTAAACAGCGTCACATGACGTCAAACACTACACACGCTGGGCGCCGCCTCCGTTGCCACAGAAACCTGTCAGATGGGTCAATAATGTGGCTCAGTCTGAACAGGGCCAGATCGGATTTGGACACTTGCTAAAAACAGGCTGGACAGTCAGCCCTAAAAATCGTAGTTGAGGAGGAATCCGATTCGCCTGCAGTCTGAACGCAGCCTCAAACACCCACCCCAAATCACACAACATCCTCCCAATTTCACAAATTAATGGGTTTAGACTGACAAACTAAAACTACTTCAGGAACTTGGTATTGATTGTTAATATCTGTTGACCAAAACTCATCTTCAAGATTTGTCATGTGAACGTTTGCATGATTTTATAAAATATTCTAAATGTTTGACTGAAACTTGAACCATAGCATAATATTAATTTGTGTCCACATTGAAAATTTTGACAATGCATACAAAGTACTGTCAGTCTTTCATACCTTAAAGATTTCCTTTAGATTGCTTAGCATGAAGACTACCATCAGATCCTCCCTCTCTTTTGACAGAGCCTTGCTGTTCAGGATGGCCCTGGAAAATGACCTCTTCACTGTAAGTCTGTTCTCCATCTACATGTACATGTATAACACATCATTCATATTAAGGGGGACATATCAGGCATCTTGCTTGAAACTGAGTTGACAGAATAAAATCTCAAGATTTGATTTCTTTGCCAGTGGACATCCACAATCTATCAGGAAAATCCAGTGAATGACACAGCAAGACTTTGTTCTCAACCTTTTTTTCAATGATGTACCCCCTGTGAGATATATATATATATATATATATATATATATATATATATATATATATATATATATATATATATATATATATATATATATATATTTTCTCCAGCCAAGTACCCTTAACCAGCACAAAAGTATTGTGGGTTTTTGGAAACTTACAGAGTGCTGTGCCATCATTGTCTGATTTATTAAACTTTGGAATTTCATTTGCATCGTAGTCTCTCGAACTATTTGGAAATAAAAACAAATAACCGATTATAAATAAAGATTTGTGCACATAAAAATTCTGACCACCATTAAGTGTCCTCCATATGACATATAGTAAAGATCAGTTCTAAAAAAACAAAAACAAAACAAAAACTTAATTTTAAATAAAGTTTTGAAATAATTTACAGGTGCTTCTAGGTGGCATATAGTCACCCTCTCAAAATAATTGCCCATGTCATTTATTTTCCTCCAAATCATCTCATTATGCAAATCGTTTTTTTTTTTGAGTTTCCTGAAAAATCTGAAAAAAAATGACTTGGGCGATTATTTTAAGGTGTCGTCGATATGACAGATTGGGTCTAATCATTCTGGTATGGGGAGACTGTGTTTTTAGGACAATGAAATTGAATAGCCAACTGAATAAAAAAATATTTTTATGAACTTATGATTAACTGAAATATTTACATGATTTAATAATTATTTTAACATTATTTTTACACAAACCACCATTTGAGAACACTTGTCTAAGGTTTCAAGCATGGTTTAGCTGTCCTGTTAATTACTACTAGTCCTCCTCTCGACAATGATTCCTGTCAGAACGCTCTCTTATTCACTGTTGGGGCAAAGATCGAGTAGCCAGACACAGCTACGGAGCTGCCCACACAATCAGACACTTGAAAATATGTTGACAAGACGTAGACTCAAAATCTTGTCATCCAATCACAATACTTGCATGCCTGGCCTGCAATACCTACTCGCTCATCCAAAACATTTGACTCATGCATAACAGCGGAACATACGGCAACTACCCATAACAAAATAGGGACAACTTGGCATCTTTGCCCACTTCAACATAATTGAAACTGTTTACAATTTTAAATTTTGAGGTCTTTTAGAAAGAGCACAAACAACATGGATGTGACTTTTTTTCCCCAGCACTTACTATAGATGAGGATAGGTAAAAAAAAATGCAGATAATTTCTCAAATAGCAAATAATGATTAGCTAGGGGTTACCTCCTTGTCCAGTTTTATTTCTTTTGCATCAGCAGCCACCGTCATGAATGTCAGGATATGACATAGCTCCTCTCTGCATCTTGGCGTCAGCAGCTTCAAGCACAATTGGAGAGCTTCAAGCGCTGTGGCCAATTTTGCATTCTCTGGAAATGGATAAAAGCGTAACAGAAAGATGAAGCCATGCTGGAAGGGGATTGACTGACAATCATACCAAAGTCTGTACCAAGCAGATCAGTGATTGCTGAATATACATCAGTCATTTGCTCAGGAAGCAGTGAAGGTCTATCGGTGTTGCTGTAGTGTCTCACCAGTATACCATACATCAGCATTTTACACTGAGCTGTGCCACTTTCAGAGAGGCAGTTTTTTCCTGGAGCCAGACAGTGAAATCATTACTGTACATAATGGCAGAAACAATACATGGAAGAATCAACTGCAAACACCCTGCTGTCAGTTGTTGCTTGTGCGAGAACTTCCCCGGTGCGTTACCATCAGCTTGTTCAGAGCTCTGCTGATCTTGAGGGAACAAGAGTGGCAGCTCTCGGCTCAGCTTCACTACTGCTTGGTCAGGGAGGAAGTCCAGGCAGTCCAGGGCTGCACGAAGCCACTCATCGTCCCTGTGTGAAGAAGTGGTAAAGTGAAAAATTTGAACTACTGTCATTAGTACTTCCAGCATTTGAGAAAGACAAAACATACCGAGAGTCCCTGAAGGCCTTCAGGATCTGTCTGTCAAGGTGGTTGGTCAGGTCAGGTTTACCATGAGACATGGGGTGTGCTGGAGCAGAGCGGGAAGAGGTCTGGCTGATCTGAAGCACCCCCTCCAATATGGGGAGATCCACAAGGTGTAATAGCCTCAAGAGGGTTTGCTCCTGCCAGACCCCATCTACCACTGTGGGGTGAGCACAATTAATACATAGCATAAATATGTATTCCACTCTTCCTCTCAGCATTACCAGTACTTGGGGGGAATTTAACACTTAAATAAACTGAAAAGCAAAGTAACTAATGGCACCATTAAAACTTTTTTGGGGAGCCTGAACAGTGTGGCTGAATCACCACACATGTCCACTCTATGCTTTATTTCAAGTGAGGTCAAATTAAAGTAAAATACAAAATGCACATCGTTAGTCCTCACAACTGTGCAGCTGCGAGGTTGTGAGTAGTCTCCAAGAACTCTCCCCGGCCTAAGCGAACATTTTTATGATGTAAAGGTGGGATGAATGAGACCTGAGCGTCCATACTGCAGACACATTGGTGGTTACATACCCACACACGAAAGAGGCCTGGGTCACATTTTCGAGAGGTAATAAAAAAATAAAAAATATTAAAAAAAAAGATTTGTACTGGTTACATTGCATGGGAAAATAAAACAAATGCTTGACAGAGGCCAAATTCAAAAATCTGAATTGGCCTGTAATGTGGACATAGCCCAGGTCAAGTTGAGTCTTCCATAGGTTCTTGGCATAAAATCTGCAATTCGAGGCCAAGTCATCTGACGCAAGCCGCCCACCTCTGGACTGTTACATACTGTATGTATAAGTACTACATCACCCAAAATAATGGAAGACTACAGGTGCTTTCTGATTGTGGTTATATGGACGTGCAGTCTTTTTTTTTTTTTTTTTATGACTTAGATCAGAAAGGGATCAAAATGCTGAAATTTTGTATGTGTGTAATACGCTTTAGCTACCTTTCAATGTTGTGTCAGAAATAACTTCTTGCCGAGACAGATTTCTAGACAATAATTGATGATCAGAATCACAACCACCCACAAATAAATTAAAAGAGACAGTGTGGTGAAGTTTTTGCCATCTAGTGGTAAACTAAGTTCGAAGCGCGTCTATTTGGAATCACAAGCATTACAGCACCTCAGAGGCCACATACACTTAGCAAGACTACCATCAATTACTACATTCTCCTAGTTTGTCTCATTTGGGTAATCGTAGCATAAAGATGGTAGCGAAACATAGCAGCCTTCTGTAAAGTGAGGCTGGACCAGTGTGATATAATGAACGATTACTAGACCTACAAAGATAGAACTTTTTTTTTTTTTGCATATTATTGAAACGGTGTTCTTAAAATGAATATACATTGAAAGATAAAAAATTAAAAAAAACTTCTTACTGTACCTGACTGTGGTAAAAAAGAATGTGTCTGCATTCTGTTGTGACTCGGACTCAAATTTTCCACTCTGGTCTCCACTGGCAAACTGGCACTGACATCATTGTCTACAGGACTGCCTAACTGGGGAACTTTCGAGGATGTCTGAGATAATTTGACAGGCGTAGGTATTAGACATTTTGGCCCAGAGGGATGCATCTGTTCATTCTCCCTGCAAAAGTAAAAACCATACTTGCACACATTAGGTTATGATTCAGGCGTCCACACAACATGAAATGAGCTCAGGTGGGTGGGTTAGGTTGACCTACCTGTCTGAGATAGAACAAGAGAAGAGTTTCTGGATACTGTTGACAAGCACCCCCTTTTCCAAGTCTTCCTCTAATGGAGCATGTTGATTAACAAACCTGGGAGATATAATTATTTGACGTCTACATACAGTTGAAAAACACATTTCTGGTGAACTGATTGTATTTGCTACTAATCAGACTAACCTGTAAAGAGCACTCTTGCTGTCGTGAAACTCAGCCTGCTTCTTGTCTTTACCAAACACTTTAGTTCCTACTGTCTCAAACACATTGCAATCCAAAAGTGCTTGGCACACATTCACCACTTTGTCCCGACATGCTGTGACACCTTGGATTTTTAAGAAAAAGTGTAGAGTGTTGTTGGTGGTTGGTTAATATGGCATGCATTGTACGGAATGCTTATACAATTACTGAAAGCCATTTGGGCATACTGTACTAGACGCTTCTCCATGTACACTTACTAGTATGTGCTTTGTCCTCAGTAGTAAGACCATCTAGTGCATGAGTAGAACGATTAGCGTATTACGAGTGAGGCAAAACTGTAGTTGACAACTGTGCTATTATTACTACAGGTGGGGGTGTAAAAATCTACTTGTTATGATCCACAGCTTCACTACTAGTCACACACATGTTAACTGCAGCTCAGTTTTTCCAATGTAGTCATGATAAGTAATGGGGGCGGGGAGACGTCATTAGCAGAACAGTGCTAGAATTGTCTTAAGTGGATAAAGCACTAGTACTAGTAAGTATGTGATCAAGTCAGGATAGCTCCACTATCCCACTGGTCAGCATCCTCACCCTCAAAGGTCTTATCACTGCCAATGTACTCTGCCACAGCATCCACAGCCTCAGCGCCCAGGAAGCAATCATTGTGGGACACAAGGTAAACTCGACGCCGCCTTGTTTTCAAAGAAGACCTGAGGTGGGAGATGAGGTTGCTTCCTAACGAAGGACACTGGGGTACATTCACGACCAACCCTCGAACTAGGAAAACAACAAGACATCCATGACATTATACCTGTCGATCACTATCTTTCACTCAATTAAAACAAAAACAACAACAGTGTTTGCGTGTTAAGGCACGCCACAGGTTAATTAATAACTATTAAAGAACAAAATTAAAAATAAACGACTCACGAGACGTTTTCATGCCACCATATGGTTTAATAAAACATACCTTGAGGACGATTACGTAGTTTCTCAGCAAGATTCAACGCCGCAGCTCTTTCTTTAATTGACGCCATGGTTCTGCTTCCAAACTTGTCGGGGCAACTCAGCTAAATGACAACAGGTGGCTAAAAGAAGCAATCAACGCCGGTCAAGCGTCCAAATAAACCCTTTTGAATTATTGAATGCGACCGCTAGATGCCGCTAAAGGCCAAGACTAATAAACTCACCACAGTCTCGCTTCAAAAACTTTCAATGGGCCTACACATGCTATTTACACGCTTATGCCAAAAAAAGTACGTGTCTGCCACACTGACTGTTGCACCGTCGTGTCCAAAGGGCAACATGGTGTTTACAAATCAAAGCGCTATGCTTAAAAGCATAATGTTTGCGAGATTGTTGCTATTTCAGCCAATGCTACAGTTTAGGCCCCTAGCAAATGTCCATAATGATGCGGCTATTATTATTATTATTATTATTATTACTTTTATTATTATTATTATTATTACTTTTATTATTATTATTATTATTATTATTATTACCACTGTCAATTTTCTAGATCGAACAAGTGACGTAATAAATTTAAGACGTTTAAATGCCCGTATGTCAAGCTTGTTATGGGTGGGTGACTGCTGGGACCGCCCGCAAAAAAAAACCTATGAACTTCATTTCATTTTTCTAGGTAGGTAACGTACGTCAGTTTATTTATTAAAATTATGAAATTAGTAAAAAGATGCATCCTCATGACTTAAATCGTTGGGTAAACTGGACAAAGTACTAAATAAATTAAATTTAAGACTAGAAGCAATCATGCGAGAAAGCACTAAAGCTTATGGGCTAGCAAAGTTTAAGTTTGGCTAATTGTTCTTTAAATTAACCAAATTCATTAAATTCAACGTTCTTGTACTGAAACTAATACATTTAACGCATTACTTCCATCAATCAAGCACTGTATGTTAGTCATCTTTTGGTTAATTTTTGAACATTATATGATTTTTGCTGGTAAAAGCTATGAATACTGTATCACAAAACGATTGTATTATAAATTTGGTTTCTTATAGAAGTATATTTCCACTTAATCCTTGTTGAATAATTTTCTCATATTTTAGAATGTTGGTAGAGACAGAGGATTTAAAGAATACAGAAAAAGGCAACATTTGTCATGCATTGTCTATGGCTAAAGTGGGATTATTTGCTTGTAAATTTCAGGAATTGTGATTTACACACTAAATAATTATTACTTGATAGAAATGTTAAATTTTATGACTTATTTTATAATAGACTGTCTTCCTATGGCCTAGAGGTGATGATTAATACTTACTCAACTGTACAATAAACAAGTGTAAAGACACTGAGGTTTACCCCCTCCGTCACACTCATAGTGACTCTCACACATATACACACTAAGTTGCACGTACGACGATGCTGTATAAATAACACACACATACACAACACTTTGATACACCAGCACACTTCCACCTCCACTTGCTCATCGTGGGGGTCAAAGTGTTATTTTATTACACTATGTGTGTGTGTGCGTGTGTGTGTGTGTGTGTGTGTGTGTGTGTGAGTTTATGGTTGTACAGGATCATCGGCAGTGCAAATTAAACAACTTAGATAATTTAAAAACCATTGACAGAAAATTTGTCTAGTCGGTGTTATTGCTTTGACCCCTATTATTGTCAATGGGCTGGTTCATTTTAATCTAGATTGGTTATAAAAGAAAGGGAGAAGTATAAAACAAAGAAAGAAAAATATTAATGATAATTTCATAGCCATCAGGTTAGATTATAATAATTGGCAAACAGTATGAGACCTTAATATTCAGACCTAGTCAATGTAATTTAGAGAATTTGACAATAATGATTCTAGATGGGTACTGTAAATAAGTATATTAGCTAAAAAAAAAAAAATATATATATATATATATATATATATATATATATATATATAGTCTCTTGATGTTTAATTAAACACCTGTCTGTTCATCCATCCATTTTCTCCACCTTGTTCAGGGTTACACGGAGCTGGATCCTGTCCCAGCTGAATTGTCAATCACAGGGCACATACTGTAGACCAGTCCTGTCCAAGCACGGTCCTCGATGGCTGGAGTCCTGCATGTTTTGGATGTTTCTCTCCTCCAACACACCTAAAGCTCATCAGCAAGCTTTGCATAAGCCTGATAACGATCTTGTTCATTGGAACAGGTGTGTTGGAACAGGGAAACATCCAAAACCTGCAGGACTCTGGCCCTCGAGGACAGAGCTTGGACACCTCTTTAGACAGATAATCATTCAGTTTCACATTCACTACCCCTAAACGGGAACTGAACCAAGGCTGCCTTCATGGAAGTCAACTCATGAACTATTGCCACCGTCATAGAAGTCTGTTAATCTTTTTAACAAACTTTTTTTTTTTTTTTTTTGTAAACAGGCAACCCAGAGGGACATTGACTTGAACCGGAACTAACATTTCCTTGGTAGATCATCAGGTATGTCAAAATAAATTTATCTTAATTGGTAGGATAATTACTATAATATTTCTTTGCAAATAATGTATCTGTGTTTGTAATATTTAACATGAGGTATAAAAATTGAATTATCTTCATTAGATGTCAAGAGTTGACTTGTGAATCCCCTTTTTATAACATTTTTGTTTGGTTGTGTGCTGTGAGATTTTATAATGAAAATGTTTTTCCTTGGCTCAGGTTGTGAAACGCTGGCCCATGTTAAAGCAACATAATGGACCACAGTATGTCTTCTGGAGTTCTCTCACCGAGCACATTTGTAAGTTGTCACTTCTTAGAATCACCGAGCCAAATCTATATTGTAGTGCAGGGGTCACCAAGCATGAAACTTTAGAGCTACTTCTTGAGTAATGATTAATGCGAAGGACTACCAGTTTGACTTCTAAATGAACACATATTCTCAAATAACCTTTAACCTTAAATTGTTGGCATGTTATTTTGAACAACTGAACAACAATATTCAGCTATTTGACCATGATGTTAATTATTTCTCACAATAATTATCAACATAACAATAATGTAACAAGGTAGGAAACAATATCCATCACTTTAAATCTATAAATCTCTGCAATAGTTTACATTTCAAAATGATCAGTTTGACAACATTCCTAGGAAATCACAATGTCCCATTACTGGTGCGCTAAACAGGTCCATAGGCACCAGGTTGATGAAGCCCTTTTAAAGCGTAACACTGACCAAGTTGCCTTCCACTCTTTTCATTCACTCATTCACACATGTTATGCTACAGTATATCCAGTATGATTCAAATTAATGTATGTTAAAATGAGTTTTGAAATAAATCAACTACACTCTGGGACTATTCAATGAAACCAGAAACATACTCCCTATTCGTCACTCAATATTTGGCCATTTCATAGGCTACACCTGTACAATTGAATACAGCAGTTTTGCCCTGTTTGTACAATAATGAAGCCGAACTGGGTCTAACTAGTCATAGAAGTAATTATATCATATCCATATTGGCATGTCATGTTGATCATGGGTTCAATTATTTAATGGTGCTTCTATGGTTCTTCAAAGATGAAGACGTAAATACATTGTTTGCGGTGCTAAAATGAATAGTCGATAATTAATCAATCAACAATATTGACAACTATTTAGATAATGGCTGAATCATTTAACGCCGTTCTTTATCCTAAAATTATCCTAACCCTAGCGTCTCAAAAGTCAATATCCTCTGATTTCGGTAGTCCTTCAAGAAAGCAGACTTATTATCTTTGCGTTTGCATTTGATTTTTGTTTGGAGAACAATGATCAATATTTTTCCTATTTTCTGACATGTTGAGTCATAATTAGTGATGCACCGAATATTCTGCCACCCAAAAATTTCAGACAAAAATAGCTATTTTTGCAATTTTCGGCATTCGGCTGAAATAAAATTAAAGCCGAAAGAATATGGCCAAAGTAGGTTGTGGTGACGCAAGCAAAAAAAGAAAACGCTGCAAGCAAGCGTCTGTTTGAATTAAACAGCGAACGCGGGGGTGAGTGTCCGCCTTTTTCTCTCGCTGGCTTTTCACTGAGTTTTGCGCACACCGGAGGAGAGGGGCGTCGCTTAGTGTACAACATTTTAATGCGTCAAAAAAAGACAGAACTGCCGTGTACTGCAGTACAGGTGAGCCACTCTTTCTCCCGCAGCTCCTTCCCTTTCTTTTTTTAAGAGCCCCTCGAACGCTTCCACTTTTTCACCGGCATCCCGTTGGACATGCTAACTACTTTAGCTAATGCTAGCACTATTGCTATCAACAGTTTTAAACACGGAAACACTTACCGCAATCTCTAGGTGGCGGCAGACCTTTACAGGACGCTGTGTGTGACTTTGCAGTCCGTTCCCGAAGTCGATTGGCTGGTGCGAAGAAATGTACTGTATTTATTTATTTTCAAACGTTGGTGAAAATGTGAATGTGCGGATTTTAAGTGCGATGCACCTTGTCCGCACGCATCCGTCCCCCCACCTGTGCGAACTACATTGACTATAAGGTGCAATCACACCGCCAGAAAATGCTCGACCCTCGTTTGGTGTTTAATGTACCATTAGCAAACATGTCTGCGGTGTGGGCACATTTCAATTTATATTGTGCTTGGTTGAAATGCCAGTGCTAAATAAAATATTTTAGAATAATATTATAATTGTAATTAATTATAATAAATGCAATGATAGTAAAAAAAATTGGCATACCGCAAAATTTTTTTGGGCGTTTCGGTTTTCGGCCAAGCATTTTTGCATGAGTGGGTTTTCTCCGGGTGTTCCACTTTCCGAAAAACATGCATGGTACATAAGAGTCTAAATTCTCCCTAAATTCTGTGTGTGCCCTGCGATTGGCTGGCAACCATTTGGGTGTACCCCACCTACTCCCCGAAGACAGCTGGGATATAGGTTCCAGCACATGCCGCCACCCTTGTGAGGAATAAGCGGTTCATAAAATGGATGTATGATATGTAGTGAACCTGGAGCCCAGAAGACTAGCCCCTTGCATTAATCAGTACCCAAGAAGTTGCATTCAGTTTCAAAAATGTTGGCGAGTACAACATCAAATCCTCTCATGTGTTAATTGTTGTTTGGTTTGGTTTGGTTTAAGCATTAAACAATAACAAATAAATAACAATATTCTAAAATAAACAGTTATCGGGAAAAAAAAATTGCAATTAATTTTAATGTAAAATAATTGGTATCGGATTATTTGATTCATTAATTGTGCAATTGCTAGATTACTAAAAAAAATATTTGATAGTGAGAGCTGTTATACAATGGAAACACACCCATCTCAATGCACTACAGTACAATGCCATGTTTCCATGGAGCAATTTATTGAATTTTATATACACTATGGGCCTGATCTCAAACAATCAGTGTTAAATTTCTTGTCCACTCAAACAGATCACATGTGCTTGGTGGGCATGTTGCATGTGATGACTGCGGTCTTTTACTAAGATCTGAAATAGCAGGTGCTAAAATGCATGTACACTCATTCTTAACAAATTGGGAGTCCTCTTGGCAACAGGTGTTAATTGGTGGAGACAGACATGTTAAAAGATTATTTTTTGATTTACAGTAGGTAGCTCTGATTGTTTTCACCATGGAAAATTTGGGAGAGTGCCACAAGAATAAAATGAAGTTTGAAGTGATGGGAATAAAAGATAGGGGAAGCTTCGGGATGCAAAAATTGTGAAGCTGCTATCAAATAAGAGAACCTTTGTTAAAATGTAATTTCATCCGTTAGCATGGTTTTGACTGAAATAGCTTTTGATTCCAGCAAATACAACATTAGAATGCTGCAAATTCAGCAAATTACTTTTTTCAGTTCTTTACAAACTATAAAATGTTTTTAAACACATCCATGCATAATAATTTGGAACAGTGCATTTTAACAAAAAAAATATGTCTTTATTTTTGAAGAAAATGGGAGGTTTGTTTGAAAACATTCAAATTATTCTCTCACAGTTGATGACTTCAAAACTATGCTGAGTGTCCTTTGCTTAGACTAAAAATCTGATAAAAACAGCATTTGCATAATAAATTGGAACAGTGTGAAAAAAACCACACCACAACTTGTCTCAGGCTTAATACATCACATTGTGCAAGCCACTGTAAATTAATCAATTTGTATGTTATCCTCCCAGAATGTACAAAATAATGGACACAATCCTGGGTGCACCCGATTTCTAAATCACTTAGTAAATCAAGTCCTGAGTGTTGCTGCCTGCATTTCTTTAACATCCATCCCCTACAGTGTACTGAAAAGTGCTAATCTGACACGCCGTGTATCAATCTTATTGCTTGATAATTAATTATGATCAATTAGGCAGGAGTAGCAGTGACACCACAACAGAGGCTTCTGATGACCACCCCCTGCCAATCAGAAAGTGGGGGAACCATTTTACTGCAGTTGCTGGAATTTAAAACACATCTGCTTGAGGCTGTGGAGGAGCTGCATATCCGAAGGGTACAGTTTAAGATCACACATTTCTGTCCATGTTCAGTTTATTTTTCTCATGGAAACAAGAATTAGAACCAATGACGTGCCGTGAGGTTCATGACCAGTGATGTAATGACTCCTCCAGAGTCGGATATAAAAATATGAACCCAAAATAGAAGATTGGCCTATATTTATATTTTGACCTTAATCAAAACATTTTTTTTCAAAATTTGTAATTATGCTTCATATAATCTTATCCATCTAAGGGGGCGGGCATTTTCACATCACAGTTGCTCAGGGCACAGGTAACGACCAATCATAGCTCAGCTTGTGAACATCACATGACTGAACTCAGAGAACAGTTGAGCCGTGATTGGTCATTACATTACTTTACATCAGACTAGGGGTCAGACATGCTATTTGGCCCTTGACCAATAAGTAAAAAGTTCATTTGTTTCTAAATAACAATGGGAGCAGGGACAAACATCATCCCACCCTCAAGCAAACACAATCAACCTGAAAGAACATTGTTGTGTGCGTAAAGGTTAGTTGACAGTTTTTTTTTTGCAATTTCAGTTTTATTGTTATTGTCATGTTAACTGGAAAAATCCGTCTCATCCTCCTCAGGCTGCTATTCTCACGGCAGAGGTTAAGGAGTAACCATCATCATGGTGTTGGTACTCAATTGCCAATGGATTTGACAAGACAGTGACAGCGATTTTAGGTTTCCTTGTAAATTAAAGCTTTACATGAAAGAACATACAGCATGAATGCTTGTGTCTAATATGGATTCATTTGAATTTGATCTAAAAAACAAAAAAAAACAATTTGCTGTTGAGAAGAAAATAAGTCTCAGTTCATCACCAACAAAGAACTATATCTCCAAATTGAGAGGGACGGTAGCTCAAAGTTTGTTTGTTTTTTTAATTGAAAACTACATAAAATAAAGTAAATGAGATAAGAGATTGACATATTTTTTTAAATACACAAAATGGATGGAATATGGACATTATTATTATCATCATTGTTTTCTAATCAGCCTTTTAATAAATCTGTTGTCTGTTCTGTTTGAATTAGGATGGAAGAACACGTTCAGTGAAGCTTTTCATAACACTTAATACACTCAACGCATAAGGATTTTCTCAAAGGGAAATAAAATAGCTTTATCTCTTTTGCAGCACTGAGCTGGTACTATAGTTTAATGGGAGCTTATAAAATAAACTTACAGAGTCAAGATGCTCCCACGTGCACATAAATAGAGTCTCATGGCCATCGAGAGAAATTGACTTTTACCTGCTTTCTGGGGGCTTAGAAGGAGGATAAGGACAGCGTACAACAAATATCACCTCCCCTATAATGCTAATCTCTCTCAATGGGGTGCTTATAATGAAATGGAAGAATGAATAAGTGAAACTTTTGCTTATTTCTAGAATATCTTTACCTGTATATTATGTATTTATATTATGTCTTTATTTTATTTAATGTACTTCCAGTATGTTCATGATATTCTTTATCTTTTGGGTATAACTACATCATCAGTATGTTTTGTAAATTCCATTTTGGACAAATTAAATCATTATTTCATTGTATGCATTTTTTTTAATTTGATGAGTTTCTGCTTCTTTTCATAAATCTCTCCATGGTTCAGGAGGCAGAAACTCGATTTGAGAATCAGATCGGTAAAGCGGTGCTGGAGAAACAGGAGATGGAGTGGGCGAAGGTATGGTTGGATGACACAGGATCTGTCAATATTTAGGGTTCATTACAAATGACGTTTTTCATCATTTAATGACATATTTCCCCCGATCGTGACAGGACTCATTACAACACCAAATAGAAACAGCTGCAAAACAGCATACAGAGTCTCTCATCAATGTTAAAAAGCAGGTACATCTCCTTATCAGTTTAAAATGTGCTACTTTTATGTTTGGTAACAAGATGTTGTTGGTGAGGAAGTGATTTATTAGGTTAATGTGCAGAAAAGTTTGACAACAAGATCTTAAGCAGGAAGAGCACATCTTGTTTGGTCTCCATAACATGTTGGCAATAATTCAAGTTACAGTATAATTGAATTCAGCTTGTCCCTGAATTACCAAGTAGACTTTTTCATCTTCCAAGGTCTGGGATAAACGAATATCTGCACATTGATTTGCAGTTCAACTGGCTACAGCGCCGCTATAGCTTGTGAGAATGTTAGACAGCCAATATAATATGTAGTAAAGCTGCTTCTCTTCTCCTTCATGGTACATTGAATCGCTTCACCTCTTAAGAACCTTTAATCGTCTCCTTTAGGGGAAATTCAATTTACACCTATGTTTTGTGCTTTAACACGATGCACACGTCGTCCAAATGTGCCTATGTTTACTGACAGCAGTTCTCAAATTTGCCATGTTTCTACCTGTCCCAAAGCAATGAGCTAAGGCCGCCCACAAAACAGAAATAAAATCATACTGATTTGATCTATGACCACACCAGACATCTTACATCTTGATATTTTTCTTAAGTTACAGGACAAAATAAGAAAGACAGAGGAGGAGAAGGTATGACCATCCCAGTCCCAGTGAATTCCCTTCAATTACTGTTTTAGCAGTAAATTTTCTCATCTCACTTGCAGCCTCTTGGCGATTGTAATGCATTCTTTTGCACTGAGCTTGGGCTTTTATTACTTTTTTGACACTCAGACGAATAATGTAACATTGCAGGGGAAATACCAGGTCATTTCTGAGTTAAAAGAGAAGGAGATTAGCAACTTGAAAGAAGAGCTGAAGTCACTCCAGGTACTGAACTTGTGCACTCTGTCCACTTATCCTATTTTCACCATCACATTTCTTACTTACATTTTCTCATTCATACTTAAGGGGAATTTTATTTTTTATTTTTTTACCGGAGAGCTGTTATAAAACAGAAGTCTTCTGCTCAGTCAAGGGCAGAAGGTCCGAGCCAATTTGGCTTCCAAAGTGTTTGTCCTCGGGCTTGACACCATAGAGGTGACAAACAGCCATCCCCACGGACCGCTGCACTTTAATGACCAGCCGTTTTGTGTGGAGACAATTGAGTTTTTTTTTTTTTGATATTCTATCCAGGAGACATTAACTGCTGTGTTTGGCTAAGTTGAGGCCCAGCTGTCTTAATTCTTGTGACATGGTCTAGTGATTCCCTTTTTTCATTTTCACATACACTGTTGTGATTAAAGAACTTAATCACTAGCATGTTGACAATATGTTAAATTACAAGGTTACTTAACTGGAACAGTCGTGTGTACTTAATCCAAATTAAAATTGTAGGGTTTTATATTTGAAGTTACTGTAATTCCAATAAATGCGTTCAATATAAAGTTGTTTTAACAAGATCTAATAAATGAAGAAAAAAAAAGTTTAAAAAAAAAATCCCACACGCACAATGAATGGGTCTTTTGATTATTCATGATATTACAAGATCCCTTGTTATTGTTATTTATCCTGGAAAAAATGAATTGCATTTTTTCCTCCTTATCCATTTGAATACCCACCCTCACTTCCCTGTACACAAATTGGCAGCTTTGCATTTAATTTCTGGGGCAAATGCAATTTATTGTAATTTTTTAAAATGTAATAATCATTATGATTTAGACCTATCTTGTTGATTTTGGTCTAAGTTTGTTCTTGTCTTACAGCTGCTGAAGTACAACTTTGAAAAGAAATCCAATGAGTTGGTAAGGTGGTTTTTAACTTGTTCCAATCGTTGACAAAAGATAGGTGGGAGTGAGAAAAATTTAATGACTGGGGGAATAGGAGGACCAGCTTTTAGATGGAGGAGCTCATCACCACTAACGGATAGGGAGAGTGTGACACTTGAACTGCCATGACAATATTAAAATATTTTATAACCGGACCTCGCTTGGTTGAACCCTCTTTCTATGCCAGTGGCACGGCCAGGGAGTTAAAGGAAGGGCGGTGTATAAGGATAGAAGGGAGTGAAATGAGACCGAAGGGAGTGAATTATTGAAGAGCGAACGATACAGACAATCAAAGTGTAATGGCAGTTTGCAGAGCACTAAAGCTCTGTGAGGCATAGACTTTGCTGATGCCTTCATTCCACAACAGCAACACTGCATGCAGTAAACCATGAGCCTAAAACTGTTTTGATGGAAGTATTGTGTCTCAGAGTTGATTTGCACTTTCCACTTTTTGTTTTATTTCTTGTTGCCAACAGTGTGATGAGTAAGCTTCTAACACTTTTCTGGCAGCTTGATTTCAAAGGAATGGTGATAAGGATTATAAGGGCCCATGACGGCAGTTACTAAAAAAAATAATAATTCAATTTTCACGTTATGGTATTGACCTATAAGGACCCTGGCTGTATTTGTTAGCATTTTCACTGCTTTCGTAGGGATGTGTCATAGTTGTTTTACATGGACATTAATTTGTCCGCTGTAATTCTTTGACAGGAGCAGAAGCAAGCTCTGCAGATTCGGTCAAAAGACAGTCACCTGATCCAAATGGGAGAGGTTGAGAAACGGTTTGGCACTCTATCTAGGCAGTGTGCCACACTCAAGAAGGCCCATGAGCGACTGGAGCAGAATGGTAACTGAAGGATATTTTTAAATGGAAATGCACCTTTAGCATTTTATGTTGTAGTGAAATTGAAATTGAAATTACATCAACAACATGATGTACAAAACAATGTACGTGGCAAAGTTATCTTGGTCACACCAAGTGTGTTTGTATTTTTTTCCTGACAGTTGATGAAGCAATGAAAAGAAATAAGAAACTGACAGCTACAAATGAAAAACATGAAGCAACCATTCAGACACTAAGGAAGGTATTGGAGAATTAAAGTTTGTTTGTTTGATTTTATGAGGTAAAAATTGAACAATGCGCATTAACGATTTTTGTATTTGGTACTAAATACTGAAAGTGACATCTGAGCTATTGCACAACCATCAGCTTCTTAATTTGGGGGGCAGTTTATGTGAACCAAACATGTTTTTCAGGAGTTGGAGGAGGTCAACACCAAACTGATCAAAACGAAGTTCTCATCAGTCCGACATGACAACTATGGCATAATGACACACAAAGAGCAGCATCTAAACCAGCTGAGTTGCAAGCTCAACATGGTAACTAACATCTCTTAATATGCTAATTCAATTGGAGTTTCATACGCACACGTTTATCATTCAACAAAGTAAATGTAAAGAGGCAAGGCGGTCAACTGTTAATTAACAATGTTCATATGTTCAGGAAACTAAAATGAACAGAAGACTACAGGAAGAATATGATGCTGTGCGTTCTGAGAAACAAGTGAGTTATTCGACTTATTATGAAACCACAGTATAGAATTTGTACCAAACTTTCTTATTTTTCATTAACATACCTTATTTATTTATTTATTTTAAACACAATTTTGGTGAGCAAAACATGTTCTTCTGGTATACATCTGCCGCAATGCTTTCATAGTGTGATCATTTTGTATGTTTGACTGTCAAGGAGGTGATTATGTCCCTGCAGCACACTCAGCAGCTCTTTTTGAACCAGACACAAGCTGTGAACAGACTAGAGTTGCAGCTGCAGACACAAGAGGAGCAGTACAAGGTCAGAACTTGTGTTGTACTATTCACAGTATATGACCTTCTGTTCCCTATGTTACTTTTACATTGCTTACATTACTTTATTTACTTCTACATTGCGAGTTGAGTGTTTTTATCAGTTATGAATTGAGATGAAAATAAGAAATTAATTTACCATTGAGATGAAAATCTGACATTTATTTTAATTAATGGTTCATAATAATATGATTTCCTCATGTGGATTATCTTATGAATATACCATATGTAATACATATTGAAATTACACAGGCATGACCATCAGAACAAAATCTGTTCTTAATAATCAATAGTCACCCTCTACCTTGTATTTTCTCTTTTTCCTTGTATGGTTTTTGCACATTTACTAATGAATGAATTTATTAAAATAATCATTAAAATGGCACAAATTAATTTGTATTAGAAAGATGTCCATTCACTTTTACACTTCTACAGGTTCAGGCCCTCTGTTCCTGTTATAAAACTCATAAATATTTTGTCTTGTATTAAACATGCTTTGAGTGAGTAATTTCCCTACAGGCCCTGAAGGAGGAACATGAAAAGATGCAAGAGAAAAGCAAGGCAATGGAAGAAAAAGTTGCTCAATTCATGGTGAGCTGCAGCAAACCATTTTTGTACAATGAGGGAAGAAATCATTTTATTTTTAGAGAAAGTCAAGAGTTCAATTCACCGTAATTATGTAGTTTAAATGGAAAACATATTGGTGATAGTAGTTTGGTATAAAAATTAAATCTTCCTCTTTCACATGCAGCGTGAGCAGCAAAATTTTCAATCACTGAAAGAGGTGCATTATGACCTTCAACAGAAACACAGTGAATTGTCTGAACAGGTCAAAGTGCAGGCCCAGAAAATACATGAATTGGAGGTATGTATGTGATTTTGTGGTATCTTGAATGTTATTTATACCGAACAGAGACTGACCTGTATATTTTTGTTTTGTTTTTTGTTACGTAAGTAAAACATGAATCAAAAGCAGCTAACCCTTGCGTTTCTGCTCTAATTGTAAACACTGACACTCGAGCAAGCCGTGGACAGCAGCCAAACCTGAGCAAGCGTAAAAACAGTCCACCAATCGGGAGCGGGTGTTCGCACATCTTAATTTGCATAATTTATGCAGGCAAGACACATGGATCCAACTCCTAACACGTCCGCGAAAGGAGTCCACCAGCCCACCAATCAGTAGTGCGCATTGGCACAGCTAAATTTGCATATGGCACTGATGAAGGTCGCTTGCCTTGGTGGCTTGGCTTGCGGTATAATGTTGCAAGTCGGGTTAATTCCGTGAACACTACAACGTGTCGTGACGTTGTTTTGGATGTACGTCACTCGACGTGTGCTCTTTGCGCACGCAAGTCGCATCACGTGCGCGTTGCGTTCAATTTAGATGTTGCTTTTGTTTTTGTAATGTGAACAGTACATAAAAAGATTGGATTTAACAAAAAATCCGAATTGAGCATCACGCTCTCCAGTGTGAACATAGCCTTAGACACCATGATTTGTGCACAGGTGTGCCTTAGACTGCCCGCAATAAAAGGCCACTCTGAAAGGTGCTCAACATCACACATTTAGACTGGTTCATGACAATATTTGAGAGAAAATGGTGATATTGTGTATGTGGAAGAAGTTTTAGATCTTTGAGTTCGTCTCATTAAAAAATTGGAGCAAAAACACAAGTGTTGTGTTTATATTTTTGTTGAGTATAAGTAGCAGCCTCCAAGTGCACAACATCTGTTGTTGACAACGTTGATCAAGACGCATTGTCGGATTTTAAGGATGTGTATGTTTATTTTCCTCTACACACGAGAGATTGCACTTAAACGTGTGTCTGTCTTTCTACTCAGATGTTTCCCAGTCTATCAGAGGGAACCAGAGGGAGACCTCTTGATGAACCCAAATGCAGCTTCACATTGCCTGTCTTTGGCAGCCTTCAGAACTCAGCCGTTTCTCAGAGCAAAATCCTGGACTGTCTGGAAGATACGAGTGCTAAGACTAAACTGGATGGTGAAATAGGAGGTCAGCCAACATAATATAAACAAGGAGATGAGCATGCTTTATTACTTCTTCTTTTTCAAGAATTTAGTACTGGCGGCCTATATCAGTTTAGGTAGGATTGGGACATGCAAGAAATTAACAGATAAAATACAGAAACATTTTGTCTTTTTGTTTCATACGGGCCATATTTTTCAGTGCAGTTTCACTACAACTTGAAACCTTGTTTTTTTGTACTTACGGACTGTGTTTTCCTAGGCCAAGAAACACCAAAGCGCTGTGGAAATTCTGAAACGCAGCTACAAGTTCAATGTGAGGAGCCCTTTTCAATTCAGTCACCCAAAAGGCTCCTGGGACTCGAGGAAAATATGGCCAGTGACTATACCGTTTTGAATAAACACTCAAGCAGCTCTACAACAAGTGAAACGCTCTCTAATGAAGTGTCAGATCTGACTTCCCATCATTCTTCTATTGAGTTGGCCATCAGTGAAAGCTCAGTGAATGAAATAAACATATCAAATTCGCGACTAACCATAGACAGAAATAGTGATTGTGGGAGCACAAGCCCAAGTGGAGCAGACTGTAGTGGGATGGACAATGTGAAAGAGGCAATGAACAATAGTAACGAAGGTCCCAAACATGAAAGTCAGCTGAGTTGCGCTGAAGATGTCCTGGAAGAGAGATCTGCTGGGGAGCGGAAAGAGATATTTTTTCCCCAAACAGCAGATAATGGAAAAACTCAAGAATACAGCGAAATGGGTGCACGCATGTCTAAAACAGAAAGAGCAGCTGAGTTCAGGGATGGAGATAAGGAGGAAGGAAAAACCGAAACAAAGCTAGAGGCCCAGACGACTTGTGATATAATAAGCAACACCCCACCGGACACTGACTTTGTGGACATCGGTGAGAAAACAGGCACCGTCTGTGAGGCGGACGGCTATCAAAAAGACACTGAGAAAGTTCCAGACCACAGTCCCGTTAGTATGAGGGAAGAGCAGCTACTTCACGACCTCAGCAGTCCTTCAGAACAAAGTCTCAATAATGGAGCTATTTTAATTGTGCAAGAGGCTCAAGACTCATGTCAAGTTCAGGTCCAAACCAATGCAGAGACGCTCAAGTCATCGCCAAGTGCAGTTTATCCAGTGGTTGGGAAAACCACAGAAGTGAGGAGATTGGACGAAACAGAAACGAATGTTCAAACCAACTTTTCTGACTTTCTGAGTCAGCCAACTGACTCGGTGAAAAATCTGACAATGACAGAACCTATTAATATAACAAGCAATGTGACTCCCACAAATGAAATGAGTGGTGCTGATACAAATGAGAAGGTCAAGAAAACCATTGTTGATGCCAAAGTTGATCATCTGTGTACATCTGAGCCTGCAAATCGGCTAATGGAGGATTTTGAAAGTGAGGCCGGTGGGACGACCTCTCAGGCAGAACCTGCCATTTATGATGGGGATTTAAATATTTCCATTTACAACCAAGACGTTGCAGAGGATTCAAAAGACTTTGAAAGTCTATTGTCAGTCTCCGTTCAACCAAAAAGTGGTAGTGTTGATTCACCTGAGTTTAGCACACCTAAATGCCTAAATGTTTTAAAAGAAACCCTTGGAGATGTGAAGGAATTGTCTTTACCCATTTCAAAGACTTACAGGCCATCATTTGACTGGGGTGGTGCAATGAAACAAGCCGTTCTAGCCAAAACTACCTCTGACTCTAACCTGCAGCCAAATGTTCAGGTACTCTTCCTTGACTATCTATAAAATATACATTTGTCATACTTAATAGCTAAAAAAAAAAAAAAAGGACAAAAAAGTCTTAAGTCTGAGTTTTTGCTGCAGTCACCACCAAACTTGTGTTTTGCTTGGTCAATCAATCAATCAGTAGTCAGCTTATTTATAGTGCAAAATTACCATAGAACATGGTCCCAATTTTTTTTATATCAAAATTACATACAACCCTTAATAATAAAAGCTGCCTCCAGGGTCCCAGGGGCCAAAATAGGCTGTAGGGAGGTGAGTCTGACTTTTATCTAGTCGAAGCTTGTTAACCTAAAAAAACAGACCGGACTCCTTGTAATTTGTAAAGTGTCCCAACTCCCAAAAAGTTGGGACACTATAAAAATTGTGAATAAAAACTGAATGCAATTATGTGGAAGTGCCAATTTTTTATATTTTATTCAGAATAGAACATAGAGAACAGGTCAAAGGTTTAAACTGAGAAAATATATCATTTTATGGGGAAACTATGTTGTTTTTAAATTTCATGGTGTCAACAAATCTAAAAAATAAAAAAGTTTTCACCACTGTGAGGCATCCCCTCTTCTTCTTACAACAGTCTGCAAACGTCTGGGGATCAAGGAGACAAATTTCTCCAGTTTAGAAATAGGAATGCTGTCCCATTCTTCTCTAACACGCGTCTCTCGAACTGTTCAACTGTCTTGGGCTTTCTTTTGCACCCCCTTTATGATGCTCCAAATGTGCTCTAGAAGTGAAAGAAGTGGACTGCAGGTTGGCCATTTCAATACCCGCATCCTTTTCCTACGCAGCAGGTCTGGCATTATCGTGTTGAGAAATGCAAGATCTTCTCTGAAAGTGATGATGCCTGGATGGGAGCATATGTTGTTCTCCAATCTGAATATACCTTTCTGCATTGACGATGTCTTTCCAGATGTGGAAGCTGCCCATGCCACACGCACTCATGCAACCCTATACCATCACAGATGAAGGCTTATAAACTGAGTGCTGATAACAACTTGGGTTATCCTTGTCCTCTCTAGTCAGTATGATATAGCGCCCCAGTTTTCCACAAAAAACTTTGAATCGTGATTCGTCTGACCACAAAACAGGTTTCCACTTTGCCACACATTTTAAATAACCCCTGGCCCAGAGAAACGCCTGCGCTTCTTGGTCTGCTTTAGAAATGGCTTCTTCTTTGTACTGTCGAGTTTCATCTGGCAACGGCGGCTGGCACGGTGGATTGTGTTCACCCACAATGTTTTCTGGAAGTATTGCTGAGCCCTTTCTGTGATTTCCCTTACAGTAAGCATTCCTGTTTGCGGTGCAGTGCCGTTGAAGGGCCCGAAGATCATGGGCATCCAGTATGATTTTTCACCCTTGACCCTTACACACAAAGATTGTTCCAGATTCTCTGAATCTTTGGATGATGTTATGCACTGTGGATAATGATTACTTTAATCTTTTTGCAATTTTTCACTGGTAAACACCTTTCTGATATATTTCTCAACTATCTTCATCTAAGGAATTAGTGATTCTCTACCCATCTTTTCTTCTGAGAGACAATGCCACTCCGAGAAGCTCTTTTTATACTCCAATCAAGTTGCCAATGGACCTCATTAGTGGTAACTGGTCTTCCAGCTGTTTTTTAAAAAAAGTGCAATTGACTTTTCCAGCCTTTTATTGCTACCTGTCCCAACTTTTTTTGAGATTTGTTGGCACCATGAAATTTACAATCAACATATTTTTTTAATTTGGTAAATGTTCTCAGTTTAAACATTTGACCTGTCATCTATGTTCTATTCTGAACAAAATATTGAAATTTGTCGCTTCCACATAATTGCATTCGGTTTTTATTCATAATTTGGAAGTTGGGACACTATACAAATTACAAGGAGTCAATATATATATATATATATATATATATATATATATATATATATATATATATATATATTGAAGGTTTATAATATTATATATTTATATATATAATATAATATAATATAACATTAAATGTATACAGTATTTGTAGGTAAGATACAGGTTTGATTTTGGTCTAATTAAACATTGAACTTTTTTGTGATTTCAGAACTCCCCCATCCCTGAGCAATATGCAAGAGCTTCACACGGGCTGCCCCCCACACAATCTCCCTGCACAACGTTTCTGAAAAGCCAGCACACTAAAGGTAGCGACTGTGAAAAGAATTATGCTGCAGTGTGATAAAGAGATGTTTCACTTTTGTTATGATCTTGATGCATCTCACTTCATTCCTGTTAGAACCATTGGTGATTGTCAGAGCGTCCGACCTACCGAAGGCATCCAGCGTCTCTGCATCTGCAGGATTTGGGAGGAAACATACGCTGGGAGAGTGGAACGTTTTTGGAGATCGCTTCAGAGAAACAGTAACAACTGATGTCAGTTACAGAAGCTGAACATTTGCATATGGTTCTCCAGCGGCTATTGAATCGGTTGTTTAAATAGGACTTAGACTTGACTTTATTGATCTCTTTGGGATGACTCCCTCTGGTGCTGGTGGAAATTTACATTTCCACCAGCAATAAGAGCAAACAGGCATGCAGACAGGTAGAGCATTACACAGATGAAGAAAAAATAAATAAATAAAACATTTGAAAAATTACAAACAAAAGAAAATAAATAAATAAATAAGGTTATTGCACCAGGGAGTAGGTTATTGCACATTGAATAAAGTGTCACTTTCTGTGTAGTGTAATGTACTCTACGCCCTCCTCCCCCCAAGTAAGGAGTTGCAGAGTACGATGGCAGGGTGGACAAAAGAGTACTTGAGTCTGTTGGTTCGACAATTTCACTGAACAGGCTCCTCTGGATGCTGATGACAGTGGGCAGAGGGTGGCTGGCATTGTCCATAATAACCAGCAATTTGTCCAGAGTCCTCATTTCTGCCACCGTCACCAGAGAGTCCAGCTTCATGCCGACCACAGAGCTGGCCCGCCTGTTTGTCCAGTCTGGAAGGCTATAGTTATAACAGGGATGTGATTTTTCCGCTAATTCGCGGAATTCCGCTTTTTTTATCTCCCCCCCCCCCCCCAAAAAAAAAAAATTTGATTTTTTTTTTTTTTTTTTTTTAGTAGTTCATTGTGTATGCACATGACTCCGACAGATAACATCTTCTGCTATAACAAAGACATTTGTGGTATGCTCTAATATGAGTTACTTTTCATTTGGTCATGATACAATTATTTGTTCATGAAATTTGAACTCTTCAACATTATTTATGTGTTAACTTAGTAATCACATTAGTTAGATATGATGATATTCTCAGTGATAGTTTTTAAAAGCAAAGACAGTCCAATGTTTTTGAATGTGACTGATTTTGAGTTGACTAAAACTGCCATTTTATATGGGATAGTTCAATATACATTGAAAATTTATGCTGTTGTTTTGTCTATTTCTTTGTCATGTGAGTGCATTGAAAGTACTTAAAAACACGGAAAACCCATGAGCTCCGGGCCCCCGTGTCCCCCCACCAGGGCACTGCCCAACGTGCCAGCGGCCCCCAGACCCCCGGCTAAATTTTCAGATAATTTCACTTTGGTCAAATCACATCCCTGTTATAAGATGACAAGCGCCTACCTATCACTTACCTTTTTTTTGTATTACCTTTCTTTTCCAGGATACTGATCCGTTGTATATTTGAAACATGCTGCGGTTTCATGATATTGATCAACAAAAAGTGAGGAAAGAAGAAAGTACCAAAATTACAGTACACTTTTTAATACCGATTGGGCCCATCACGCTAACAGATAAAGTACATGAAAGCACTTGACCATTAAAGGCTATACATACAATTGCCAGACAGAAACCAGTGCCAAATCTCCGACTACATGAAGATGTGCAATGAAAACTATAGAAAATTATCATCTTTCTTGGTCATGACAATAGAAATAATGGCCAGCTGCTACTCCAAGAAAAGTTTGCAATTGTGCACGAATCTCTCCTTTCTTGCTTTTCTTCCACTCTTGCTTCATCATTTGTCCATCAGTCATCAATTTTCTTCCTTCTGTTCTCTGTCTGTATTTTCTTTTTTCTGTTTTTCACCGTTTCACACTCACAGTTACTCCTTTTTTATCTCTCTTTTTTTAACCCATCACTGCAACCCATCACTGTGGTTTATAAGATCCAGGTGCAGGCTGTTGAGGGAGATAGAGTGCAAAACACTGAAGTGTGAGGAACAAAATGGTCTAGTAATGTTAAAAAAAAAATGTAGCTGGCTAGCTTCTTCATTCGGTGTCTACTCGGAATAGTGGGAACTTCACATGAGCTCAGTCCGGGCCTGGATTGTCTCTTCGAGCTAGATAATGTTAGACTGGTTATTGTCTGGCCAGTATTTGTCCATCAGTTAGAGTTCCTCAAGAGTCCTGAATGGGTTGTCTTTTTTTCAGGGACTACTGTTTTATACCACATGGGAATTCATGACTATTTTCTTTTGTGTGTGTGCATGTGTAGGATAGCCGAGTCTCATTGTCTGCCCCTTCTTGTCCAGTTTCTAAATCTTCGAGCACATGGCCGACTCCTGGGTATGTTTATTCATATAGGCTACAGTACCTTGACCCGATAAGCAAATTGACGTCTTGGGTCTATTTCACAAAGCATGTTCATCAAACACAGAGACTAACCCTGAACAGCGAGTTGCCATACACTGAGAGAGGAAACTCTCGGTTTTCGGTTTCAGGACAGCTAATTTGAGGTTGTTTTTCACCTGGAGTTACTGCTACATTAAAAAGACCACATGAATGGAGGCCCGATTGGTTGAGTCACCATGGCAACGGGGAAGCAGAACGCGGCGCCCCGCACTCCGTGTTTTTTACCCGACATCTAAATGCGATCATATGGCTAATTCCAAAATGTCTTTAGAAAGAAAGTGCAACACTGCAGCGGCTGCCCATAGAGGAAGGCAGCGTGGGAGAACGTTGCTGCTTGGGTGTCGGGTCAATGCGTAAATTTAAATGTAGTCCTTTGACATCGCAATAGTATTACAGGGGAAACTGTTGAATGTTAGCTCATTAATTCCTTTTATTTAGGTGCAATCCTGCGAGGGAGAAGCGCACTTCACTTAAGATGAAATATAAAAATGGTAATAAGGAAAAAGCGGAGCGCAACACACAGTAAATATATGCTGTGATGTGAGCGCATGACTACGGCGCCGGTAAAGTTGCAAAAGTAAGGACGGATTAAGTTATGTATGTAGATGATGTGAAACGGTACAGTTCAAAAAGATAACTGTCCGGAAATGCCAGCATATCTATGCGAGGTCTGATAACAATCTCCAATAGGGTCATTGACTTTACGCTATGGACTATAGGCGTATTTATGCAAAAACTCGCCGCAGCGGACTTTATGAATGAGGAAATGAGATGTCGTGTGTGGCTAAAAGGAGGCGGGGACAGAAAAAAAACTCGAGGTTCATTGTGAAAAACGTGCTACCAACCAGGTTGGGTTTATAGACTGTGTTACTACGGTAACTGACCAAGAGCTTAAATGACCTCTTTTTATGAAACCGGCTAGTTACCTCTTTTTCTCTGGTTTCAGTTACCTGCCTTTCTGAAATGGAAGACACAGTTTCCCACATTTCAGGGTTTCTTGACCCAGGGTTCTCACTAAACCTGCTTTGTGAAATACACCCATGATCTAGCAAAAGTCTTTTGTTTTTTTTGTGTCTTGGGCAAGAAATTTATGACAAAAAGTCAGTTTCCAAATCAACATGTTTTCATGGCAAATGACGGCGGTTAGATTACGTACTGCCACTTTTAAATCCTTGTGACTCAAAGTGAAACCAAGTTCCCATGACTACCCTTCCGCGTCGATGTTTTCTTCTTCTTCTTTGTCGCTTTAAAATGAAGTTACTCAAAGTCAAAGGTGTGAAACTCTGCAACTGGAGGGCCGCAATCCTGCATGTTTCAGAGGTTTCGCTCCTCAAACACACCTGATTCATCAGCAAACTGCAAAAAAACTGATAACGATCATGATTATATAAATCAGGTGTGTTTGAGGGGGGAAACCTCTAAAACATGCAGGACTGCGGCCCTCCAGTTGCCATGGCTACCATTGGTGTTTTTTCTTCTTCGTCGTCGTTTTAAAATGAAGAAGAAGAAAAACAACAAAGATGAATGGTAGCCGTGGCAACTTGGTTTCACTTTGAGTAATAAGGATTTAAAAGGGGCAAGAATTACTGCTCTTGTCAATTGTAATCTGACTGAAATTGCTCTCAATAACAATATGGCTTGAAAGTCTCTGTTTTCATGGCTTCTTTGTTTTGTTTTCTCTTTTCATGTAAATTAGAACTTCTATGCCTGCTGTAGCTTCAAGATCCGATGCTGAGTTGGAAGCTCTGTGCTCTCAAAAAGATCAACAGTCGTCAATGAGAGCCCAGATATCGAAAATTGAACAGTTCTTAAAATCAGAAAGGCTCCACCTGTCCAAGCGACGACGCACAGACAACTAAAACAACATAACATGTTGGTAGTGCATGTTTCAATACTTTGAATGTCGTTTGCACTTAATTATAGATTGATGTTAAGTCAATTGTGTTCCTTGTGATCGTATTTTAAAGTTCAATGCTTTCGAACATTTTTTTATGTTACATTTCAAGTAGTTTGCCTGCTCCACATTTATTGTTGATTCATAGCTGACAAGGCAAGTATAAGAATATTACATCCAGCGTTGTAGGAATGTTCAGTGTTTTATAGTGAATGAAATTCACACATTTTAGGGACAACTGTTGTGTGTGTTTTTTTTTTATTATGTGTGTTCTGTTAGCATCCAGCGGATTTCTTTCATTTGAAGCTTGCCATTAGTTTTACACAAATTGCTCAGATGAATAAACAGCAAAGGCCAACCTTTGTTGTCTGTTGTAACAGTGTTAATAGCTAATTAGCTGTTCAGTCTTTAATGGCAAATGGGGGTTGCTGGTCTAAGAGGCTCTCTAACCAGTCGCACCTTTGGTCAACGCCTTACTGTTTCTGTTGCTGCAATTACAATTTAGGACATGGCTGGTCAGGAGAAAAAAAAAATCACCTATTAACATAAATTTAGAGGTACCAATTAGTTCAACCAATTAACACACATTAAGTCAAATTAAAACGTTTTAATTAGCCTCTTGTTAGCTTTATGTTCCCAGTCAAAGAGTAACATTTGGCCCCATGTTTGCATGAGCAATCTCACCACAGATAGTTGGCCACTAATTGCAGATTAATTGCTCTCTAAAGACAATGAGGAACTGATCATGCCCGCGTATCTAAGATTGAGATTAAGTGAGTAACAAATATTCAAATATAGTAATCATGAAGGAGGATATTTAGGGGTCTAGTTAGATGATCAGTGATAAAATATAAATTACTCACAAAAAAAGAATCTTGGCATTCCACCAAGCACTGTGATTTATTACAAAGTTTTCATTCGGCATTTATTAGTCATTTTAGCAAAATAAAGTCCACTCATTGGCCGACAATTGAGATTGGCGTGTTACTTATGTCACCAGATAAGGTTATAGTTATCCTGCGTCTATACAGTAAATTAGTTGCAGACTTGCATAACTATATTTTGGGAACTTTCTGGCTGCCAGTGTATCAGCTACCAGATCCAAAGTTGCTCCCGACGATGCAAGACTCATTCTGCTCACTCATTAAAATTAATGGTGCATATTTTGATGGTTAGCACAACGTCTCTGCACTTACTGCTAATGAATACATCTGAATGTTAATGCTCTCATAAAGACATCTGGTGCATTTGAGTGGCTTTGTCCACCACTGCTGACCCTTATCCTTATTGGGTGCAATGGGGGCGGGTGGGTGTATGGCGGGGGAGGTGTGGAATGTTAAGGAGTTAATATTTTCACATACAGTTTGCTCTCACATCTTATTTCTTTATATTCCTTTGTCACACACACACAGACACATGTGCGCTTCCGCGTGCACACACACACACACACACACACTGTGGATTATGAAGTCGTGGGGTTTTGAAACAGTCAATTACCCTCGAGCAGGGGAGGATACCTGCAGTTAATTACTGCTCAGTATTTTATATGAAGAGTAAATAAGGAGACCACTGACATTCACATTCCATCAATGTGTCCCCAAGCACACACTTGGTTTTGTGTGTATAAGTGGCTGTGCATGGTCATAATGTGTTGCAATACTTCAGAGGCGCACAATGGGAAAATACACACAGTAAGACATAGCATGTGGAATGTCCTGTGTTATATTAAAAAGTGTTACATTTACAGAGAATGTCCTTATTGACATTGTCAGTGAGATTTTATTTATTTTTCTTTTTATGAGTGTCAACTAATAACCTTAATCATCTTTTAAAAGGCAGATTATTTGATACAGCTCTTGCGTTTGATATTATATTGGGTCACATTGTTGTGGCTGGTAAGTATCATACGCTCAATGGATCAATGGTAACATATTTCTTTGAGTTGGCGTTGCAAAAGCATGTCATTCCTAACTCCCTAACCATCCCTTAAATCCAACTTCATAGTCACTGGTTCTCCTCACAAGTCTCGTCTAAGTCATAGTCAGAAATATACACTGAAATCATGCCAGACACCGACGTACCCGTTTCATACAGATGCCTGTACAGAAATAGAGCTGTTAAACTTCAGTTCTGATTTACTGGTCCATTTTATTGAAATTCTGTACATAAGAAGGGAGTGAAGCAGTATATTTGTCAGTCCTCCAGTTAAATGGGTCCCAGCACTAAACATGGTTCAATATCCTGGGGTTATAGGGCCGTGTTTTGTCATATTATACCTCTTGCCGCAAAATACATCATTGTAAATCAAATGGGGAAGTCGTATTAAACGGCGCAGTAGACGGAGTGCAATCCTGGCACTCCGAGTGTACTCAAGAGTCTTAAATTGAAGAAGTGCAGCTGCTCCTTTGGCCTTGTAAAATATTTGAATTAGAAGATTATAGTTGACGGTGTGTTGAATGTTGTTATATCTTTTGTCCCATCTAATTTCTTAATAGCCATCTGACACTGTTAGTTAATCAAATATTTTAAGTAATTTGTTCCTTTGCTCAATAAAGATGTGAGAGAACCTCTGTATTAGCAGTTGAAAAACTGTAGCTCACAAGGCAGATACTATTAACACCTTTTTTATGCAAAACATTCACTTCTATAACCATTATACACTGTCTTCTAAAGGAAAATGCTTCTCATTTAAAAAATAAAAAATACAATTAAAAAATAAACTCGTCTTTACTCAATACTGGATGAATATCAAACTCAATTAGTAAATTGAGCCTGAATCTTGTAGTCTGATCCAGGAATTAGACTGGTAGTTGATTTCAATCACTCCCATGTTCCTGTGATGCCTTAGGTATAAACCAGAAAGAGCCAAGTGACTGTAGAACAACAACAAGTGTATCACAAAAAGCAATTATTTACTTAGAACACTGCACACTAAAATTTTCATGAGATTTTATGTACGTACGTACGATATAGCATAAATAAATGTTGTGTACCACAGTAGCAAAAGTAGAATATATGAGCCAGCTAAGGACCTATAGCTCCTTGTTCGAATACATTTTATGAACATATTGTATGCATGCTTTGTATTGTAATTGTAATTGATTTTCAAATATGTGTTGATTACAATTACATAGTTACTCCGTTGGAGAAAAAAAAAATAGTACCAGTCAGTTAATTTATCCTCCCAGGAGGACCACCATGATGGCAAACATACGTTTCTGATTTCCTGGGAAGGCTTTTACTTCTTATGGGTACACGGTCCTCCCACAGATAGACACTGATACCTATATATCTACAGGAATGTGTGTGTGTGTGTGTGTGCACTGCAGCATGCTTGTGTGGTTGCTCCTGAGAATGACACCGCTTGGTTATTCATGGCGGCGAGGCCTAAACTCTTTGGCACCTAAACATGCATGCATACACACGGTCAATCCACAAGTCTGCCCTGTTACTTATAGTCAATATAAAGAATGTTCATCCAGTTGAGACCTATCTTATTAACCTGTTGATCATTGCTCACTATTTCTCCTGGTGTAGTAGTTAGTTAGCTGCATGTATTCCTAAATGTTCAAGTCTCTTCAAATTTACTGAGATCAGGACCTCACGCATACACATGTTCACTGCCCTCTTAATCACTGACCCAAAACAAAACGTCAAGCTCTATTTCTGCTATAAAACGTAATTAGTTATTGCCTTTGAAATGTCAAAGACTTGAGACCTTTTACTCTGTAGCAACACATTTATGATCCGTTTCTAAAGTTGAATCACGGCTTTGAACTCACAGATAACGGCTGCAGTGTTTGGTCTTACTTTTTTACATTTTGTTTCAAATGGGAGCAACCCGTGTGGTTGAAATTGTAGATAACAAACACAGACTTCAGGTCAGGTTGGGGTTACTAGTTTACTTATATATTGTTTACTGCTTTCAATGAATAATGAGCCTGGAAACAAAAAAAACAAGAGTAGAGTCGTCGGGTGAATGAAAACAATATTGCACAGAATAACTAATAGGGATGTAACGATATCCAAATGTCACGATATGAACCTCATGATACAATAATTATCACAATATTGTGGTAGTGTTGGCAATCTAAAAAAAAAAGCTCATAATACTCTATAGAGGACCTTTAGATATCAACCTCTTAGTTTTCTGCTATGCCAGTATTGTCTCCGCCATCTTGAATTATTTTGTAAACAATGCACAGCGATGTTACTATTGGCTTAGCAGCGTAAACTATCATAATCTATGTAGTTCATAATGGTGTGCTTGGCTGAAGCAGGTGAAAAGTAACGTTTTTTGATGGAGATGCGGTGCTTTAAATATCGTAGCATGACGACGACGATATTGTGGCAATTTTAATATCGCGATATCACGAAATTGCTGTTTTTGTGACTTCCCTAATAACTAACAGTGTTTTTTTTTTATTTATTTAAATACTTAATCATTCATGGCTCATGTGCATTATAAGACTTATTTTTTAATTGCTGAAAAGTCTCGGCATGCTCAACTACGTTATCTATGACTCGACAATTATGAAGCGAGATTACACACGCCATTTTGGTAATGCTGCAGGAATCCCAATAGCTGGTCCATTAAAAACTCAAAATACATCTCAGCTTTGGTTGTTTTCATAGAGAATTAGTCACAACACTGTTAAATGTCTATTTCTATTGTTATTCAATTTGCAGCTTGAGATCGGCCACGCTGTGCCCAATGAGGTCCTTCTTGTTTTGAACACCGTACTTCATTTTGTTTGATTGACAAAAAAATGCAACATATGGGCTAAATTTACACTTAACATATAAGCAAATGTTTGAGGAAGGTTTTCTCATTGAAATACTTCTATCGATGAATCCATACTGCGTTTGTTTATATAGCACTTTTAATACTTGGAAAAAGCTAAACATAGTGCTTCACGATAACACACTCGCGCGCAAGCTAAAAAATAATGTTTGTTAGCATGCTACATGTTACCATGCTTGTTAGTAAGAATTTAAAAATTGTTTTGTAGGGCAGCCATATTATAGATTTACATCGGAGGGAACAGGCCCATTTAAAGTTTCTACAGGGTCTTTCTAATTGAGGGAGGCACGGCAACAATGAGTGGCCATTATTGGAGGAAATACAGTATACAGACAATTATTACTATTTATTACATACATATTGTAAAAATCCATCTACTGCATCTGCATTCATTTGATTATTAGGTGAGCAGTGATCTTGTTTTTCGTATTGGGAAATGTGCTCATTTACAGCATACTGTAGTACTGTACCAACCAATACACTACTTATTCTTGGAATTGTTAACCATTGGTTGATCAAAGTTTTTCATTCCAAGCTTGACTCGAGTGAAAAAGTTAGGTTGACCTCAATAATGTGCCTTAAAGTCATTTTTCATTATTTAATCTCTTCTCTTATTTGCTTCGAGACTCATACTGTGAGTTGTTATGGTTGCATATCACCCAACACAGGATTGCATTTTTTGCTTTGGGGGTTCTACACAGGCCCACACTAATATCTACACACAGGTTGCATCAATGTTTCTTTCTTTTTAAAGTCCCCGTAAAGTAAAAATTAAATGTTGTGTAAATTTGGCAGACCACAGAACATATTGTTAACAAGCTTGCCAAATTTGAATGAATAACAAATTCACCAAGTGCCCCCAAAAAAAAAAAAAATCAGGAAAACTGAGATGGTGAAAAAACATTTAATTCTCTCACAGGAGTTCAGCACTTAATCATTCTGTCTTTGCACAAGGTTTAGCCATTGTCTTCATACACATTTATTGTATTGAAAAATAAATATAAATTATGAATCATCATAATGTGTTGAACTTGGAGTCCAACTTTGAAGACTGACTACCAGTCACAAGCATCACATTTGAAAACAAAATACTATCTTTAAAGGTGAACCCAAAATTGAAATGCTAAACATGTTTTGATTACATTACCATAAATTATATTTATTTAAAAAATATGCTTAGTGTACTTATACACAGATATCGGCACTGAGATCCTGCCAGACCCCCTTTACTGGGGCCCCGCTATTAATGAGCTATATATAAGTTGCTAGCAGGCCATCGGGATTTGCCAGCCATTTTACCTGTGGGCCGGTCAGGGAGGAGTGAAAAATAGAAAATCATTTCCATGTTGTTAACGTGTTGCATCCATTCGCATTGTTTGCCAATAATTAATTATTATATAATATAATAATAATAATAATTATAATTATTTGCGACCTGCTCACGACAGATATAACCATCGCCTCTCCTGCTCAAAGATCATTGATGGGTTCTGTACGACATTGGAAGTTTGTGCCCCAGGTGGTGCTTGATGCCGAGCAATACCCTTGCAGTGGTTTCTGTGCTGTTGTTTGTTTTAGCTGTTATTTTTTGTTTAAAGATAAACAGTTCGGATAATGAAGGGAAATAAGTCTCATTGCTGTACTATGCATTAACAATCTTTAATGTGTGATGATTTGTTTAATTCATGTGATTCATCATCAGACCTTTATTTAAATTGTAATAATAATAACATGATGGATAAAGTGTTTTTACTTTCAAATAACTATTTGGAGAGAGGCAATAAAGTGAGTTGATGGTAATCTGTTAGCTGCTGATTGATGGTGTTCAGTCCAGCTTTTAATGACCTGTCAGACGGCAGGAAAAATGAGGTCACAGGCCATCTGATTCTGACCAGCAGAGGTCTTACCCCACCGCTGCCCACTGCCACTGTGGTCATCCCTCTAAATCTCTGTCTTACAATATGTTTGTTTTTTCGTGTGCTTTTTCATGTCGGAAGTGAATGAGGCCGCCTTACAAAAGCAACAAGTGGACCTTGAAAATAGATGATTTAGACTAGCAAGGGAGTTTTGATTCAAAGAAAACAGAACATACAAACGTGAAGAAAATCTCCTGCTTTGCTGTTCAGGCTAATTTTGTCTGGGTATATTAGCTGTCTAGATACAAGATACTTTTTTGAACCATGCAGGACATCATCCAAACAATCAGCCTTTGACGACTGAACCCGCACCTTCCCATTATAATTCCCTGTCAGCCCATTTGTTATTAGAGCGCTGGAATGTGTCTAGTACTTGATCATGGAGAACGCTCAGCCGGCAGCAGGACACTCATTTTCACCCTCCTCAACACATACATACACACGCGCACATACTGTAAGAAAACACACATTGTTGTGATGATGGCTGAGCAATAAAGTCACACATGCCCTAACTGTGGAGTGTTTCTAGGTGGCTGCACATCCTCAAGGCTTTAATTAAGGCCCAAACTGCAACTGCTGTGAGGTCTTTATTTATTTTAGGGGTGTCAGGCTATTAAAATCTTCAATTGTATTTAATCGCAAGACTTCAATAGTTAACTCCCGATTTTCTAAATGAACAATAAAATGTATAATAACATATATTTTTTCTATTTATTTATTATTTATATTTATTTTATTTTTTAAGTTTTCATTTACTCTTGTTAACATAAAAGTAAAAAAAAAGTCATCAAAAGAAAAAAACTAATAGAAATATGGCTGCATCTTTTAGCCATTGATACAGCAATTTAATTTCATAAAATTGAGTTAAAATTATAAAGATGTACTTTACTGTAAAAAACGAGTTTGATATTGATTTCTGTTTATGTCATTTTTCTGCCACCAGATGGCATAATTGCATTTGTAAGATGTTGGTGACGGCTCAGCGCTATTTTTTCTTTTCAAATTAAGAGCTATCTAATCATTAACATTGTAATAAGTATCTTGTGAAATTCTGCACATTTATAAAATTGGAAAATACGACTTGACCCCACTTTCCACAAATATATGCATTATTATTAAATTTATTACTGCAAATTTTTGATGTGAGCGTGTCTGCTGCGTTGCGACTGGAATTCCACCAGGCTTTCCAAGTAAGCGCATTAAAATAAATTAGCGGTAAGAAAACCTCATCTAGATTGAAAAAAAAATGGGCATTTTTCAAAGCCAAATGTTGATGTGATGGAAATCTTTGACCCTGTAAAACTCCTTCATTATGGTTGTGGATATTCTCGTTCATCCAAGCCATTGATTCGATCGCAAATGGATTGTTCTGTTTGTCTTAGAAGACGTTTTACCTCTAATCAGGACAGACTTGATTAGAACAGACCAGCCTGAGTTGGTGCGGATAACCCATTTATTTATGCTCCAAGTTGGAGGCACGCCCCACCACCAGAAATGGCATCATTCTTTTGGGATGCAAATGTTGGGCATAGAGGCCTTGTTGGTCAATAAATCATTGGGTGGAAACTCACTTGTTAATATTCCATTTTAATTGTAAAAAAAGTAGGGAGCTACCTCTGCAGTAACAGGGGACTTTTTTTTTTTGTTGGTTGTGGGAGGCGAAATCATCAAGTTTCGTGGGAATGTTGAAGTGTAAAGGAATGTTATGTTGTCTGAAAATCCTTCGAGCTTGTTGCATCTGTCACTTTCGCATCTTTTTCTTTATGTGCGGAGAAGTGAAGAATGTTCCTTTTTTTTTGTGGCACACTTTCAATTGAGGAGCTGTTGAACTCCACACTTGCACACGCTGTCCTTCCTCTGTCTGATATCCTTTCTCAGTTTTCTTGCCAGCGCGGTCATCATACTCACTGTTAGTTATTTTGGATGACTGACTCGCTCATTATGTGTCAGTGACAAGGACGAGATGAAGACTGGAGTCAGTGTTAGATCACTGAGGCCTAAAAGACCCTTCATCTAAGATTGTTTAATTTAGTGTGGTTTCATCATGATTACCATTATGATTTACAGTGAGAGTGGTTTCTGGATATTATCTGTAAGGCGGTTTATATTTTCATAGATGAGTTTTTTTGTTTTCTTCCATCCACAAATGTCAAACAGTTATTATTTCTGACAAGAGTAAAGTGTGATTAGCGTATATCTGGGTGTTTGTGTGTGCCATGGCTTTGACTGTGTTACTGTTCAGTGTCAGTCTTTGGGCTCTATTTTTGTGACAACTGCGTCATTCTGCGCAGAGGCGTGTTAGACCGGGTGTTCTATCTGCCTGTGACTGGATCACATTCACCAAAATCATGTTGCAACCAGTGGTCTACCTACTGCACCAACTTTTTTGTCAAAGCAGACATATAGTTTAGGCAAGTTTAATTTATTTGTGTAGCACATTTCATACACAATGTAGACGACTTAGATGACTTTCTGCCACCAAATTGTCAAAAGACACTCTTGTTTCGACAGTAGGCCGACACTCAACTTGGCGCAGACAGCTCAAGTGCAGAATGCAAAAAATCTGAATGCACCAGCATTTCCGCAAGCGCTGTCTACAAAAATTGAGCCTGCTGCCGTTTACAAGAGTCGCTAAGGGTTTTAACATGTATACAGTAAATCTATCATTGTGTGTCTGTAACACCTGACGAACCTCCACCCGGGAATGAAGGCATGTTGATGTCGGCCTGTTTATACAATTTGCCGTATAGAATGTCCTTATCGGACATATTGATTTTGGTTTTGACGTCAATTTTTCCATCCATACAATCTTTAACATCAACTCTTGCTACAAGGACATGTCGTGTTTAATACATATATTTTGCTCTGACTTGATGTGATGGATTTAACATCAGGCACTTGAATCACAGGCATCTCAAGCGGGTCATAGGTTTGAATTTGTAGAGATTTAGGATGTTCAAATCCTGTCTAGGGCTTTACATTGTCTGAACAGGAAGATTTGGCACCATATTGAGGAAAGAGTTGTGATTTGTTGCTCAGGGGTCTATCTGAAAATGTACTTTTGTGTACTGAACACTCAGTTGAATGCTCTGCCTTCAGATGTCCACTAACAGTCACAGATACTATCTCTGAAGAATTCTGTTTAACAGCCAGAACATAACTCAGTGCACACAGGGCTGATAGCAAGCCAACTTATCTCTGCATTTCTCGCTCCACTTTTCTGGTTTAATTCTCTTGTAAAATGCTTCACTTTCTTACTTGAACTGTTGAGTTTGCGGTGAGCTGTTGGTATATTACAGTTGTAGATGTGTTTTTACTCACTCTTAACAATATAACACCTTGGTTTAGTCCAGTGGTGTCCAAACTACGGCCCTGGGGGCTATTTGCGGCCAGCCTTCCATTTTCTAGCGGCCCCCAGCATATACAAAAACACAGCCTGCTTTTCTAGATATGTAAAGAAACTATTTAAAAAATAAAATAAAATCACATTAATGATTAACTAAAATCCTCAAGTAAAAACTGCTTTAAATATATTTTATTACCAATTTGTCTTCCTTGAATGTGGAGATTGGCTCAGGACTGGGGCGGATTTATTCTAGTGGGATAAAGGGGTGTGGGCCACCCCAAAATCTTTAAAAATCCCGAACTGTTTGTCTTGTTTAAAACATTATATTTACTCCTGATGTTGGCTTGCACACTGCAACGAGTGAAAAATAGTTATACACAAACACTGCTCATTGTTGTTTTTACTGTTCACACATTTTCTCGAGGCTATTGCTTTTAAATTAAGACACACACTCTCACCGTGCAAGTGACAACACCTTGTGAGTTTCTGCACAAGGCCGCAAGTATCCCTCACAATTTCTGTTAGTTTGAATCCAACATCTGCTTATTCAAAGCAATCAAATGTTCCCGTTTATATTATGTTTAAGGTGGCATGTGTTTACTCAAAACGGCTTCAAAGATATCCCGTGCTTCAGTGTGTGTTCCAGTTAAGCACCTGTTTGCAGGGAGTCTGTCTCCCTTCAATGGATATAAATGTTTAATTAAAAGCAACAAACTTATTTCATCTCTCTCTCTCTCTCTCTCTCTCTCTCTCTCTCTCTCTCTGGCTCTTGACAACCCAGTGCCAATCATGCACATTTATTATCATTGCGAAGCAATCTATACAATTAACAATCACATTTTTTCCCCCAATTTTATTTTGAACATGTATATAAAGGAAAAACAAAGTGGTTATAAAAGTGCATGTGTAAAGCAACATTTAAGTGTCCCATTGAATGTGTGGTTTATTTTAATAGAAATGTCCACTCGGCATCCCTTTCCTTCCTCTGGAACTGATTAAAGCATTGTCATGTCTCAATTTGCTTTAAATTTTTCTAAAGAAACATTTCTGGTAGGAGAGGGAGCCGATTGTGGCGATGATGAGTTGATGTAGACTGTGGGTCTATGTTTCATTGGTTGAAAGTAATCCCAATAGTGTGTGAGTGCACATAAGTACTTTGTTACATAGATGAGCAGAGATAAATGATGACTTCACCATCTGGAAATCCAGTCTTGCTCTCTCTCTCTCTCTTTGCAAAGAACTACTGACCCATGATTCAACTCGAGAAGGAACAGAGAGAGAGGCACATGGTACTAAAAGTGCTTGTCATGAGGAAGAAAATCTGTGTGTTAAATGGCATTGTTTAACTGTCAATTAAAGTGCTCCAAATAATGCATATACAGTAGGTACGAGCATATGTAAGTAGAGCCTGGATGATGTAATGACGTAAGGTGAATGACTGACCAGACAGTAAATCTGATTAAATGTAATATTAAAGTACGTTGAGGCAAAGAGGTCAGTTTAGGATGACATTTTGACCACTTGACTGTGTACTCAAATAACTATCCATCTATTTTCTATGCTGCTTACCATCATTAGGGTCATAGGTGAACTTGATTCTATCCCAGTTAATAACAACTTTTTTGTGTGTGCTGAAAATCAGTGCATGTTTTGCGCTAGGATCCCAGTATGGAGTAATGAAAGCCTGTCAAAGAACAAACTTCACTGTTTGCATCGACCATCCAGTGCATATTATCTCAGTATTGTGAATCACGATTTACAGAGGTTAGGTTTATACTTCACAGCATTTTTATTTTTTTTACTGATGAGCTTCACTTGTATTTTATTGTTTAAGACAACATGATGCAGTCAAATTCTGAGAAGCTCGCAGAGATATATCGAAACGAGAAAATGTATTAATACATTCTTACTGATGAAATATGCATGTAGCACTTAATGTTATCCTAAACTTATTGAAACCGTACGCCACACACTGTGGCATTGTCGCCGTAGCGACAGTAAATAATGTGAAAATGTAGCGGATAAACCAATGTATTCAAGTTGGGCAAGCTTAGTGACTGGCAATGTAAGATGGCCGCCGGTGGCTTCACTTCTCGCTACAGTGAGTAAGCGGCATTGTTAATTGTAACTGACTAACCCAAATGTTGTTTCGACTGACTGTTTTAACTCGAACAACAAACAATTTATCGGAATCAGCCATCTTTGTTGTTCACATTCACTTTGAGGTCAAAACTGGGGGATTCCAAGTGGGATATGTCTGACTTCCCACCTTCCTCGAATGCAGCAATAGGCCTCAACACGCGATGTCATTTTCAGTCGACAGCAAGTAGCAAAATGCGTTATTAAAGGTGTCAATTGTACATGAAACATAATGATGTTATCAAATTCATGATAGACAAAATATTAACTTTTTACTACTGAAAATGGCAAAATGAGTCAATTATCACTTTAAGTATTTAAAGGGGATAACTCCAAAAAATTGTTTACAATAATATTTAGCTACTGTATGTGTCCCCATTAGTCTAAACGTGACATTCTGATTAATATTGTGCTTGTGGAATATAAGTAAAAAAATCCACCCATTTTTGTCCATCTCAAGAGGCAGCCATTTTGCTATAAGCTATTAACTGAAAATAACATCACAGTTGCTCAGGTAACGAACAATCACATGTTGGTCAAGCCCCACTTTATTCTGCACTTGAGGATGGTCGGACTTTTCCGACTTCAAACCAGGAAGTGTGTACGGGAACGCCCCATTGAACTTAGTCAGATAGCTTTCTCCATTCATAAATATTCAACATAACATCATCGACGTAACACAACGTATGTGACAATATGCCGCTATCTCCCTGCATGAAATTATACAGTGAACTACTGAACTGTATGGAATGTTTATGAAATAAGATAAAAAACATTAAATGAAGCAAAAATGTGAGAAGGCAAGTTTGCTGGAGGTCAAAACGACTTTTGAGGACCAAAATAAAATGTATCACTATCTGCCATTTTGGTTGTTTACTTGTTGGATTAGAACGCTTTCAGGTCGGAACTAGGAAAAAACAACTCAGATATATCTGACGAGATATATCGCTAATTTAGTAACAAAGTATTAGACACAACTCTCAATATGATGCACTGCAGTAGTAAACTACAACAACAATACTCATATTGCTTAAATAATACTACTTTGAAAGTGTCAAACAAAACTAAGCCATGTTACCTATACATATTCAAAAATCAATTATGACACTGTAAAAAGTTTCCCACACACCGTGCTATGTTGAATATCTGTCAATAGTTCATAGTTGAACACATCATTTGTTTTCAACTGAAGTGACAATTGGACACATAGACAAGTTTGTGTCTTTTTGCTCTGTGTTTTGCTGATAAACGATCCACTGATCCATCATGATAAGCCTTGTGATCTGTGATAGGTTTCAAACGAAGAAATAAACCAGCAGCGCTAAGCGCACACTCACACACTTTTCTCCTGATGTCTATTTCCTTTCCATTCTCAATGTGAACTTAGCTGCCCATCCCAAAAGAGCACTCATGCATCTGACTGATCAACCAATATTGCTGAAGATTGATGGCTATACTGCCGACAGTGGAACGCATTCCTCTGCTCCAAACAACATATTATCCTCAGATGAGATTTCACCAGTGTTATGCTCACTTTATTTATTTATTTGACTGGCCACGGTACAACAAGCAAGAAAAGACGCCTTAAACAGTTTGGGAACAGCGGTTCTCCACTCTGACATCATGCACAAAATAAACAAGCATGGCTGATTTTCAAATCATTGTCCAGGGTCCGCTATCCATATAAGGCACTTCCGGTGTTAATTGTTTTTAATTTCTTGCGTTTAATTTTGCAGATGTGCTCGGTTGCACATATGCCTCAGCCATTCACATCATCTGGTCTGTTTTGTTCCAGCAAATTAGAGTTTATACGCTTCAACACATGCACGCGTCACAGTAAACTTGATATATTTTTCCTTTCCGATAAGGCCCACTGAAGCAAGCAGAGAGATCATCTGCAATTGTATATATATTATATAATAATGACAATAGCATACTTTTTTTCCTGAATTTAATGTATGCATTTATATATATTTTCAAGAGCAGTTTTACACTGATTTGGCTGGTTTAAAAGATATTAGCTGGATTCTCTTTCTGTGAACAATAGAGAGTTTGACTGAAAGCTGGTGTTTCAAAATTCCAACCATGTTTTAATGTATCACATGGGGGTGAAAAGTGTATAATTATGGGCAAAATAATGGCAGGTATACATTTCTTTTTTTTCCTTTTTTTTTTCTGGCAGGTATACATTTCTAAATTTAGTATGTGTGTGGAATGTTTTGCTAAATAATTGTGCCAACAAATGTGTTGATAGTCAAAACCATGGAAATATGACCCACAATATTTTTTTATCATGTACAATAAAATGTGTATTTTTCTATTTACTTTCATTTTATGACTTTATCTAGTGACATTCATTTTGGAGTGGCACCATCTTTCTTAATTAACACGAGCCAAATAATAGTCAAACCAAGTCCATCTTCAAGATGCATATTCCTCAACAAAATATTACACTCGGGCACATTAGAATTATTATTATTTTTTTAACATAAATACGTTAACAAAATATAAAAAAACAAGATAAGGCAATCTGAGTCTGACAATGCAGAAATTTGCGAATACACAAGTAATGTAATTTAATGTGATGCAGCATATTTTAATTTAACACAATATAAGTGTATAGACTATAAATTGTATTGTAAAACTAATCAAATATTTTTGGAAGGCAGATTTTTTTTTTTCTCATCTGGCTTAAAGCATGCGGTTATTTTTTCAAAATAAATAATACTGACTATGAAAGCATTTTCTCATGATTGTATGTAAAAAATAAATGACTCTAAATGAAAATACATGAGTGTATAAATATAGTGTCACCTCCTGACTCCGCCTACACATCTACCCAGATGGAGAGCATGGAGGGTAAAGAGGGCTACTCCTCCTCACTGGTCCACTCTTCTCCCTCCATTCACAGAGAAGACTTTTACCGAAGACAACCGCTGTACTCCTTGAATGGACCAAACACTCCTCCACGCCAACGCGAAGACCACAGCTGCTTGTCCTCTTCCGTTTTTCTTCTCAATGTAGTTAAGTTGGCCTCTAATTCACTATGATCTTGAAGAGTTTCTGCAGAGTGTTTGGTATTTTCCCAAATCTGATGGCCATCAACTGAGCCAGACTTTGGAAAGACTTCTTCTTCTTCTTCAAGAGGGCAGTGAGGCGGTTTAATCGATAAGCAGCTTGAGAACATTTAGAGGTCACTTCCATTTTCTTTTTTTGCTTCTGGTCCTGGACCACGATGGGTTCAGATGTTCGTGACCTGAACTCCCTCCTACCTCCAGTCCCAGCCGGGCCCAGTCCAAGCTGCCCGGCCCTCCCAGTCAGCACGGCCCCTCAGTGGGCTCCAGTTCTGGACTTCCACACCGCCACCTCCCCTTACTCGTCTCTGGGAGCCCCTCACACGTCCCTGGGGCCGCACTCTTTCATCAAGCAGGAGCCCAGCTGGGGCAGCGCGGGGGACCCCCACCACCTGGACTCGGATCCTCACTGCGGCCTCAGCGCCTTCACCGTCCACTTCTCGGGGCAGTTCACGGGCACGGGGGCCTGTCGGTACGGAACCGCCTTCGGGGCGCCCCCTCCCGTGCCGGCCCCGTCCGGCCAGCCACCTTCAGTGGGTGCTCCGCATCATCACCAACCTCCCAGCAGGATGTTTAGCAACCCGCCATACCTGACCAACTGCATGGACACACAGCCTGCTGCCCGCAACCAGACAGGTATTGTAAAGTGTGTGTGTGTGCGCACGTGTGTGTTCCCCTATCCATTGTCAACACATGTAGCTCATTCTCTTAACATCACATCTGCGTGACCTACGACCTCTTTCTTGATGTTGCCTTCAGGGCCTGCAATCCCTTGTTCACTTCAATCTCCCAATGTGTCACTGACTTTATTGACGGTGTGATGAACAAGATTCCGAAGAAAAAAAAAAACATATTTTTAAAGTACATCTCTACATTTAACATTTGATAGTTGCTTTGTGCAGGTCATGCATGTATAAGCCATGTTTTATTCCAAATGAACATTTACAGTACAAGACCATTATTTGGATTTGTTTACATCATTTAGCACCACAATTGACATGACAGAATTGAAGCCAAATGCTTCTGTTTATTTTTCTTCGGTTCTGTTTATATTTACATTGTAACTGCACAATAAAAGTGGAGTCAAAAAGCAATTCTTAATTTTCATTTATTTGTCAGAGAGAAATTAATTGAATAACATACTTGTGTTGTTGGAGAACTGCACTGCTTCATGCTGAATTTTATTTGTTACGTTATTAAGTTACATTATACAATTTCATGGAAATTGCAATCGCAATAAAACTATTTTGTTAAATTAGTATGTCTGTATGTATGTGAGTAAACATTGAGCGTTATTACTTTTGTAAAAGCCGAATACGATTTTTATTGGATTTTATGAGATTGTGCAAATGTGTCTGATGAGATGCTCTTATTAATATTGACGAGTTATTGAAGATTACACCCAAAAAAATGTATTTATTTTTTTCAAATTAATTTAACAACTGTATCGAAAGATGTTTTTGACTTCAATTGAACCCTAAACGGCTTTGCATGTTTGCTACAAATTTTTCTTATCTAGATTTCCTATATTTTATTATTAAAAATGCAACCTCATTTTGTCATACACTGTATTAGGCACTAAAAATAATGTGGCTTGTGAGTCAATCTTTCCATTTAGTATTAACTGTAAATGCCTTGCACACTGACATTGATTCAAATTCTAAGACTCAAAGAAACCCCAAAATCAGACCCATGAGTGATCCCGTCAGATATAGTCTTGAATATGAAATAAAATGCAGTTATAAAAAACTTGAGATTTTTACAATTTACTGCATTTCTAACAGTACCGTTAAAATATATTATCGTGGTTCAATTTCAAGCAATTTAAATATCCTAATAAAAATTGTGAACGTGTTTTCCCAATCTGTTTCTTGCACAGAAAGTTTATTTGAAAGAAAGGACTAAATTTAACCCAAAAAGATGATTGTTTTAGGTATTTATGATGAATATCTTAATTTATTAATTGTTTCGAATTATTTTCCTTATTGTACACAACTGGATTTTATTTAGCAACCAAACTATGATTTTTAGATCTCAATATTGTGCCGCAAGACACTAAATGATTAAATGTTCAACAACGAGGATCACATTCTGTTGCGTTCATGCAGTTATAATAGATTTGTTTATCCGTGCCCAGTAGATTAATTAGCAATAACATGCTTATCAAGCAGATAATTTAGGAAAAACATTATAATGAAAGCACTGAGCTGACCTCTAACCTGTTTTATCTGGTCCCTGCTGTGGCTGGATGAGCACACGCAAACAAACTAACAGCAGGACTCAGGTCACGCACTACAACTGATAGCGGCGCAGGGTCACTCGGGGACCATCCTCGCAAAAAGCGCCCAGTGCCCATGGGTGAGCCGAGCTTTGTCTGCTCTATATGTGTGCCATTCAAGGTTTTGGGCTACACATTTTGAGAGTAATAAGCATGTGAGAGGATTTTCAAATTAAAAAAATAATTTAATTCCTCATTATAAAAAAATTATAAATAAATAAAATATGCGGGGACATATGACTACATTACTCTGCAACATGTTGCATTTAAACGTAACTAACTGAGTGTGTGCGTCAAGTGTGATTTATGGGAACGAGTTCTGCCATTTATTCAGTCATGTCATGAATCACTTCTGAGTGTCAGACACTGATTCACTGTGTGTGTTTATTTTATTACAGATCTGAAAACTAAATAATTGTGATAATACAAATAAGATGGATGTGTTACTAATTGCTGTTTAACTCATTCACTGCCATTGACAGCTATAGACATAAAAAAAAATATTTAAAATATTTCTATTAGTTTATTTTTTTTTCCCATTTTTGCTAACAAGAGTATGAAAACCTAGAAAAAAATATTTTAAATTTAGAACAGATATCAAATTTGTGATTAATCCTTAGTTAATTAGTGAAGTCATCTGATAATTATAATTTAAAAAAATGTAATCGCTTGACGGGCCTAATTTAAAAAAACTAATTAAAAATAAGGGGCATTTAATCGTAATTAATCGCATGATAATTTCTTATCTGTTATAAATGTACAATACAAAAAATTCTAAGTTTTCATAAAAAATTAAATGATTTTTTTTTCAACTAATAGAAATAGTTCACATGAATTTTTGACGTCTATAGTCGTCAATGGCAGTGAATGAGTTAAAAACAGGGTTTAACTTGCTAGGAAACTCTATGCTAATTTCATATTGTGTTTAGAATAAGAAATATTACATATTGTTACATTTGGTATGGAGGTGGACATGTTCTAAAACAAAATTTCGTAATTTTCTAAAAGAACCCAAACAAACAAGGTACCGGGAATCAAAATTATAGAATAAACAAAAGTCCAAAATAAAAAGAGCCCTAAAACAATTTAAAAACAAAGAGAAACAAGGACAATGAACCGACAAGGAAGGGGGGGAAAAAAAGCAGGGAACTAAATACGAACACAGTGGCAAGAAAACAAGACACACCTGGACTGGCTGAGGGAGCACAGGTGGACACAAAGAAAGATGGCAACTAATGTAATCAAAACCAAAACATGACACAGATACATTAATGTGTAGATGTATCGTCCATGGAACTCAGATGGACTTATCATCACGGTATCCATTCAACTTGAATTTTGTGTTTGTATGTTACAGGTTACGGCGCTGTCTCGTTCGATGGCGCCAGCAATTACGGTCACACTCCAACTCACCCCAGCTCGCAGTTCTCCAACCACTCCTTCAAACATGAAGACACTCTAAGTCACCAGAATGCCATTGGTATGTTTTGACATGATGTAACATCACACAGAAATCAATGCGTCGCACCCTCAGGAGAGTAAAACTAATTTAGCTGAATATGTATTTTCGTCTAGTGAGCCCAATGTGACCTCACCGCGGGGACGTCTTGTGACGTCTCCGCGATGACCTGGCCTGTCGGAAGAATAAATCAGCCACATCCTGACTCACAAACTCCCTCGGCTTCTCCTCTCGTCAACTCTTTCATCCGCCCACCCATCTCATTAAAATTACCCGGCGTATGTTATTGGTGAGAAGTGAAAATAGTGCGTAGTGTGACTGTTTTAATAAATTTTGGGCCATCTCTGCAGCAGAAATAAGCAGCACTTTTGGAGCTGCGGGAGCAATTGGAATGCGGGGAAGTGTCAAGGGAGCAGTTCAGTCTGGATGGGTAGCAGACACAGGAAGAAAAAAAAAGATTTGGGGATCATAATTGAAAAAGGGGGTGAATAGGAAAGGCCTTAAAGAGGACTAAAATAAGGAAATTTGAAACCCAACATTGCTTTCCGTTGACCCTGGGACCTCCGTGGTTGAATGCAAATGTTCAATTTACCATTTGTCAGGATTTTGAATCAAATTCTCCAACGTAAATAACAATAATCCAATCCTAGGTCAAACTATTGCGATCATGAAACCTTTATTTAATTGTTGTTTTTTTTCACAATCAAGAATACTTGATGCAACTTCAGTAAACTGTAATCAAGACTTCCATGCAAATTGTACCTGTAAATTAAAAATGACAAGTGGTGACATGTATGTGATATGCGCTTACTTCACATACTTTTTGCTGTTTTTGCTATTGCTTTTTTTTTTTTATTGTCATCTCATGTTCTTAATGTCTCTACACCTTTATTGAGGCTAATTCAAATTTTTGATTAATTTGCACAAAAGGTACAAAAAACTAACAAAGAAATAAGCAAAAACAGATGCCCATACAGGGTTTTTTTTTCCTGCGTGTTTTAATGTGGTTTGATCCAAGACAGGTGGTGCCTTGATTTACGAGTGCCTCAACTTAAAAGTTTTTCGATTCATGAGCCATCTCTTGGTGATTGTTTACTTTATGTTGTAAACAGTGTTGCCACCATTAACTTGAAAAAGTAACTTAGTTACATTAATGCTTTTAAAAGTGACTTAGGTACTTTACCGATTACTTGATTTCAAAAGTAACTAAGTTAGATTAGAAGTTACCTTACTTCAGCAGACACTGACTGGCAAGCTTGCTTAACATAAAAATCACACGTGGTTTTGCAACTTAATAAAAGATGCATTTTTAACTGTGACATTTAAAGAGATTTTCTTTTCTATTAAAAGCTTGACATAATTTTTTTAAATAAAAATAATAACAAGTATTTTCTAGATTTAATTTTCTTTGTGTGTTAGGAATAAAGTGTCCTTTGGTATTTTTTTATGTATTCATTTTTTATTATTAATCATTATCTAGTTATTTAGTTTTGTTGCATGCACAACACACATCAGAGTTACCACCTTGGTAGAAAACTTAGTATGTGCTGTTTATTAAGTATTGACAAGTTTTACTCACTGAGGCGATAAATGATAACGTTGATGGTGAAAGGTATTTCCCAGGTGAAATTGTGGCATCACCTTCTTTTAAAAAGTCAATGAATATGACATAGTAATGTTACGTGTGTTTGATGTGTAACTTTAGTCTGATTACTTGGCTGGGAAAAGTAAGACGTTAGCCATTACTGGAAAATACAAATTACTGTCATCACTGGTTGTGAATCAAAATCTTAGGTAAAAGCTTCAAATATGTTTTTTTAAAAAAGGAGTGAAAGCATTTCTAATGTACAGTGTCGTTTACTGAAAAGTACAAATAGTCAAACACACAAATACAAAATGTAAACACTCGCAGGAGAGGAGATCCACTTAGCCAAAACTCACAGCCGTTGTTGTGACTCAACTTGACTCAACATATATTAATTACGCTTCAGAAAACCAATTTATGATGAAAGAAACAAATGCATACAAATATAGACAGCATATAACTGTACACATATTTCTGTGTGTGTCCCTTTATGTCTGCGTACATGTGTAGCAGAGCAGCAGTACCCTATGCCCCCTTCTATGTATGGATGCCACACCCCTTCCGACAGCTGTACAGGCAGTCAGGCTCTGCTCCTGAGGAACCCTTACAACAGGTATCGCACTCCTACACACACTTATGTGTACACTTTTATTGTCACCAAGGCCGACCTGACAGGCAAAATCTATTTCTATGAGACAGCAGTAATTAAAGGTGGGAATGTTTTGCAGCTATTGTTTCACACAAGGAGGTTGTAATTCAGGGAACGGGTGGCAGGATGCAGTTTGAGCAGGATGTTCACCTTCAGGACAGGTCTCGGTGCCTTTGCAGCTTTCCTCTCGGTGTTGTTCAATTTCCCTTTATGATGGATGAGTTTGAAAAGTCACTCTTAAAGAAGTTCAGAAACCTGGAGTTCCATTTTTCCCCCTTTTTTTTATGTAATGTGTTTTTGCAAAATCAGGCGCATGCCATACTTTCTGAAATGCTGTAAAAAAAAAAATTCATATAAGAGGGACTGAACATTGGATTTGTATTTGTCATATTATGAAACATAATTATTGTTGCTATCCTGTGAAAACCAAATACATTTTTGTCATTTTTGTAATTTTTACGTTTAACTCTTTTACTGCCAAAGACGTTAAATGACATTCTGCAAAAACCTACGGAGGAGCGCCAAAGACGTTAAAAGACGTCCACCTTTTTCTTTTTTTTTTTTTGAAACTGGTGCAGGGAAGGCTTGCAGAGCTGTCCTGAAAGTTTCAAGCAGGTCTAGTGAGCTTAATGACTATTTTTGGCCCCTAGAGGGCAGCGATGACTCTCTTTTGACAAGATCGGGTGGGCGTCAGCAGAAGACGTGAGACAGGGCTAGAGTGTTGTGGGGGCAATGGCTGAAGAAGCCATAATGGCGGTTGCAAGCAGCTCACGCTAGAGCCGTTTTTTTCAAAGACGAAAAGCATCGACCAACGATAAAGAGCACATTGATGACGACGAGATCATCATCGATGATGACGATGATGGTGACTCCGTGGTTGGAAGCATTGACGCGGCAGTAGAATACGTTAGGCGGAGCTAGATGGAGGAGGAAGCGGACAATGTTGCAAGCAGCTCACAGTTGGGAATTTTCAACGCTAAAGAGCACATTGATGACGACAATGATCATCATCGATGATGATGATGGTGACTCCGATGTTGACGGCGAAGTTGGAAGCGTTGACGCGGCGGGTATGACGACATCATAAAGGTTCATGGGCTAGCGATGCTGACACCGGAAAACGCGGAGCACAAGCGAGCACGCTCAGGCGGACGTTCAATCGGACGACGAAGAGTGCCCCGAGTCCAATGCATATTCATCGGAGTAGTGGGTACAGTCTGCTACTTGCTATTTATTCCCCGGAAAAAAAGGCCGTCAAGAAAGTGTAATGTCTGCACGCGAAACGGACAATGAAAGTGAAAGTAATCTGTTGTGCGAATCCTGCTCCCTCTCCTTGCACGCAGGAGAGCGTTACAAAAAGAAAAACTGTATTTGAAACATCCACATAATTGTAAGTAGTACCACAGTTGCATACATTTGTAAATAGTTTGCGAAATTGTTTTGTCAAATTGTTACACTGTTGAATGGAAATAAACGTATTTTGCAAACTAAAAATACTTTTTCATTGTTGGTGAAAGCGTTTTACAGAAGTAAAGCACTATTTAGGTGTTTGTGGCATCATTCATGGACAAAAAGAAGTGTACAATTCACTAGAGTGCATGAAATAACATCGTTTCACAAAAAGCTCTTTTTCTCCGCTTTTTGTTTCAAAACAGAGAATTTCGGGGAAAGTAACCATTTTCTATTGTTGATTACTGAAGAACGGAATAAGGTAGAAACAAAGTCCAATCTTTCATTTGGTAGTATGTGTGTTTCCATAGTCCAAACACAACATTTTCTGTGGACCTTGAAAGATCAGTCAAAATGCTTAAATCGGCTGGCACTGGCGACATCCCGTTTCTGAAAACGTCTGGCAGTCAAAGAGTTAAAAAAAAAAAGGACATAAGTGTTTTTCACAGGACAGCAACAATGTGTTTTGAAGCCAATCTAAACAAAATAATCTTTTGAAAAGACACACTAGAGGATCAAAAATGCATTTCCAAAAGAGTTTGTCTGTATGTTGCAGATATTTCTGACGAGTTATTGGCAAGAATAGATCGGGAGGCCAAATATGTTGATATGGAGATTCGTCCACAAATGCTCTTTATTTTACTTTCTCAGCAGCCAAAAGGTTAAAATTATAGTCAGTGTATGACAATAAGTGATTAGTAGACAATGTGCATCATTAGCTAGTGCGTGTTTGTAAATATCACATCCCGGGAAACCTGCATCAAAATAGCCCGAAAGCTCCTCGCCTCTAACATCCTTTCACAAATGATTGCACTTAGCAACCAATTATAGTCGAAATTACACAACATGACCCTGAAATTGAAATTGCGTGAAATTGAACAGAAGAGACACGCACGTGTTACCTAACAATGGTAGGTTAACCCTTTCTTACTTTATAGCAGAAGCGATAGGGTTTACCACCACTTCATTCTGCTTTTGTACATTATGTTTCCTAACGAAACATCCTTCACACACCATGACAGTGTTTTTACTTCAATCTGGCAGCAGTGGAGTTTCTGTGAATGCCACAGTGGGGTGTGTGTATGTGATAGAGAGAGCACGAGAGAGAGAATGTATGTATGTGTGTATTTGCAGAGAAGATATGGCCTATGTTTATGACAAAGACAACCAGCAGACCTCCAAGTTCATGTTCACCCCCGTTTCTCTTTCACAAAAACACACACACACACATATGAGTTGACGTGGTTGTCTAATCTCACGGCCTGGTACTAGTTGGACTGTCTTTAGTCAGCATGTTGTCAACTTGGCCCGCTCAAGCCACGTTGTAAATACCGTGTGTTGTTTATAGCATTTATTCCAGGGATGGCGCTGCACCGGGGGGGCAGAGGGGCTGTAGCCCCCGACAGAAATCTGTCTAACCCCAGTTCAGGGCCTCCAGCATTTGATGTGATATTTCTAAAATAAGACAGCTGGGTTAGGCTCCAGCACGCCCGCGACCCTTGTGAGGATAAGCGCTTCGGAAAATAGATGTTTTTTTCCTCAGCCTTGCTTATGTATTGGTCAAGCCCCCCTTTAGCTCAGGGAGAGAAAAAAAAATCATCATCCATCTATGCCAGTGACGTATAATGTCAGGAAGAACAAGGAAATGCTTTTCCACTAGATGGCAGAAGGCGCAATTCAGCTGTATATCCACATATTGCCGCTCAATAGATGTTGTTTAAAAGCCTACATTTAGTAGTCCAGATTTGTGAGGTAATCGAGAAAAGATCGTCCTTGTTTGTCCTTTTTGTAACAATTTGGTTTGGTGACCATGTGCTGTGAGATTTCAGTGAAGGTTGAGATACTTGTTTGAGCAATATCCGCTTGCTTTTGCGTTCTCGTAGAATCGTTCTACCATTTAATAGCAGGAAACAAGAAATCATAGGTCTAAGGCTAGAAAGGCTGTTGAATCTTGTGTCATTGTCACCTATTTGTGTTTATGGGGGCCACTAAATGGTAGCTGGTATCGCTTCGACTTCTACTCGTCCATCCAGATTGTTTGCAGGCTGCAGGTGGTGTACTGTAGATGGGAGGCTGTAAATCCAGCAAGAGCGTGTGTACATAAATGTTCGCATGGAAGTTCTCAGTAGTGCCTTTTGGCTTTGTTCCATTCATGTTGCTGGTGAGTTCAGCTGTCTTGAGGAGTGTGTTCTTGTCTTCTTTAAACTCAAATTGTGACTGCGTGCTGTGTGTGTTGTCATTTGTCACCAGTTTGCCTTTTGAGACAACATGACGCTACATAACATCACAGCAGGACACTCACCCTCCTCCTTTCCTGGCAATAGACCGTCCTTTGCGCAGCTCATGAGGTTTTTTTTTTTCCTTCTACATCTTGTCTGTCCTCCACAGTGGTTAATATTTATATCAAGTGACCTCTCAGTTGGAGTGTGTGGCTTGGAACCCTGTCAATACACTGGCATACAGCGTGAAGAGGTGGGAACTCATCCATGGCTCTATTTATGAAGAAACAGCCAGTTGGGTGAACTTCTTGAAAGTAGAAAACAGCGCGGAATGACAGAGGATATTTTCATATGCTTTTTTTAGTGTAGTCACATGGTAATGTTTTTGCATACAGACGCTCCCCAACTTACGAACTAGTTACGTTCCGAGCGATCGTTCGTAAGGTGAATTTGTTCGTAAGTTGCTTCAGTGCTATATTTTGTATTATAATTTATGTTTAAAGAGAATACGTACAGTACTGTACTACGTATGTTAGAGAGAGAGAGCGAGAGACACACACAGTATGTACATGTACGTAATAAGATAAATAAAATGAAGTTTAACTTACTTTTGGAAGATGTACTCGATGCTTAAGGATTTGATGGAGGAGGAAGAAGAGGATTTTATATCATGAGAGGTTCTTCGTCGTCGCTGGAATGGGCTTCAAAAGTTACTTCCTCCTCCGTAACTTCAATGAAGGAAGAAGTTGAGGGTCGCGGAGAAGAAGATGAGGGTTGATGAGTATCTTCCTTGGAGGATTTACTAGAAACTGGCCGAAAGAAGCGATCTAACTACAATTGCACAGTTTTCTTCTTTTTTCATCATAAATGATGCGGTAGCACTGTATGGCATCATTCAATTGATTTGCAACCTTTGTGCAACGTTCAATATTTGGGTCTTGCTGCTCGAAGAGTGCGATGGCTTTATCTATGAGCGACAGGCGTTTCTTCTTCTTTCTCCTCCTCGACACGTTGCTGAGCCTCCAATGCTGGGTGAGCTCTCACAGCGCCAAGCGTCGGTATTAGCGGCGGAAAGAAGCACTACAGTACTCGGAAAAAGGTGCGCAATACAAAATCTAACTTACAGCATCTCTTTCCGAACATTTTTTGACATGCGCGCATGCGCTCAGACATGTTCGTATGTACCGTTGTTTGTAACTCGAATGTTCGTAAGTAGGGGAGCGTCTGTATTCACAACGTGACACGGTGGTTGAGTGGTTAGCACATCTGCCTCACAGTTCTGAGGTTAGGAGTTTGAAACTGGGCTCCTCTCTTATGTGGAGTTCGCATGCATTCCCTGTGCTTGCATGAGTTTTCTCCAGGTACTCCATAACACTCATTTTAGGTTCAATGAAGACTCGAAATGGTCCGTAGGTGTCAATCTGAGTGTGAATGGGTATTTGTCTATCTTGTAAGCTGTGTAGAAAATGGATGGATATTCATGACCTAATATCATAAATAAATAAATAATATATATATACACATACCTGTATATATATTGTACTTATGATGAAATGTGTATTTTAGAATATGTTCATGTCAAGAAAAAAAAGGGGGGGGGGAGTCATGCAATGGAAAACTCACCATATTCATATCATCTGTTGGCCAATTTCTTGTTTAATGTTGATAAAAAAAATGACTGATGCATTCAGATCATTACGACGCCAGCCATGAACAGTAGACACTAAATCAGCCATAAGGTGCTTTTAATCCCTTTCAGTGCTGAAAAATTGGGGATTTTCTCATTGATTTTCAAATGAATTGTAAGTAGATGTTGTGGTGTTAGAAATTCATATTGGTTCCCACACTTTGTTTTCTCAATTAACTACATGCAGACAAGGTAGGCTATAAGCATTATGTTAATTTGATGACAGGGTGGACATTTTTGGCTAATATTAGCATTTTATGACCACATGGTGGACCTTCACTTCGCAACGTTAACATGACTTTGTGCTTTTTGACGTTCAGATTTCTAAAAAGTTCAAAGGATTTTCACTGATAGATTGGACATTTTAAGATTGACAAGAGCCAACTACACACAGGATATGATGAAAATTACACCCCCAAAAAAATCATATCGGAAATGATAACAATACACTTGATCATGTTGCGGACAATAAAAGATAGAAGATAAAAGATGTAATAAAAGATGTTTTATTAAGCAAAGAAAGCAGCGTGTGCAACTTGCAGATATCGTTTGCATCCAATGAAAACACATTTAACCATGTTTAAGTAATCTGCAAGTCTTTGCTTACAAATTCTAACAACATTTCTTTCTTGATGCTTGTTCATTCCTAAGTTTTGTAGTTTCAGCCATCACCTTCATTTTTGAGTAGCTTGATGAAGATAAGTAACTATAGTAACTAGATTAGTAACTACAATATTTATGTAGATTAGATTAGTAAATAGAACCTCTTTAAAATGACATTTATGGGACACAAAGGTCAGCTATCATATCCAGGTTTTATAGAAATATGTTGTAGTTACTTGGTGTAGCGTATGGCATTCCTGAATGTACGTCTATTACGTGATGATGTAATTGAACGTGAATTTGTGTACCCAGGAAGAAGAAGAAATAAAAAGGCGGCAATCAGCGCGATGCGAGTCTGGTCTGCTCAGTGGTGTTAATATCAGACTAAAACACTACACTTGGTCAAATTCAATCCAGGTTCCATGCAGCATCTTGTCCAGATTCCACTTTTGCTAGCCATTTAATTGTAACATCCCGAACAAAATCTATAATAAGCATGGTCACCATCTAAGGGAATCTGCAAATTGAGTTTATTATTATGTCTTTAAGTAAGATAATTCTCACTACGAGTGTTGAGTTACTTGATGACCATTACATCATGTTGTTTCATGATGACATGCCAGAAGCAAAAGACTTTCATCTTGGAGCTCTTTAAAACAATTGTGAATCATCCTCTGGGAAACACAATGATCTTTATCCTAATTTGGACACCAGTGTCTGTTGACCTCATTTTTGGATCGTGTCATGTGTTGGGACCAATCTGCACTTGTCAAGGTTTGGTCAGCAGGGTTAGGGAATCCAGGTCCAGAAAGTAAAATGCCTGCCTTTAGCCACACGTGCTTCTACTCAACTGGCAGGTAAACAAGCTCGTTTTCACCTGTTGAGTGGAAGCACTTGTGACTAATGCTGCATTCGAGGAAGGTCGGAAGCCAAATTTATTCCAGTTGGCTTTTCCCAGTTCCGACCTGAAAGCGTTTCGGGCGAAAGTAGACAACCAAAATGATCACTTGTTTTTTAAATGTTGGTCCTCAAAGCTCATTTTGACCTCCAGCAAACTTGCTTTCTTGCGATTTTGCTTCAATTGATTGTTTTTATCTGATTTCATAAGCATTCCATACAGTTCAGTAGTTTGGCGTATGATTTCATGCAAGGCGATAGCAGCATACTGTCACATACCGTATGTTGTGTTACAAGAAGTCATGTCAAATATTAATGAATGAAGAAATTTATCTAGCTTTATACTCAAGTAAATTGTGTTATACCATTCACGGTCTGTGTTTCCGAAGGGATCGCCATTGTAGAGTGACGTCACATTGTCGGTGAAGTCGGTGACTTTGCAAGTGGAATTTGCGAGTTCAAGAGGCGTTCCCGTACACTCCCCCCCCCCCCCCCCCCCCCTTTCCTCGAATGGAGCAAACTGTTTCAGGGTTTTTACTTTCTGGGTGGGTTTCCCAACCTTGTTGGTCAGTTTCAACGATTCAACGGGTGAAACAGGAAACTAATTTGTAGAGTTTGTGACCGCAATCTAGATAAGCTAACTGTTAACATAGCGTCTTTTCTATCACCATTACAGTGTCACAAGCTTTACTTTTTACAATATTACTGAGTGAACCTAGATGTGAGTCTCTTCACTTTAACACTAAATATAGCTGATTTGTTAGTAACATTTTACTCTTATTATTTTGGTGTTATTGTCAATTGATTGTCACTGTAGCCACTTTGCACCATGTAAGTAGTCAAGACAAATATTTCACTCACTGAACCATAGTCACGCACTCTAAATTTCAGGAGCATTTGACCTTGGAGGTTCCACTGTATTTTGATCAGAGTCCATTTACTGTATATCACACATGATGGAAAAGATAGTTGAGGTCATGCAAGCAAGTAAGTTGTTTTGCCATCTGAATTTGTCACAATTTACACTGCTGTTCTGCTTTTTATTATGGGACTGCTGAAAGCAGCACATATTACTCTCCACCCTAGAAAATCCCGAGATTTTTCCGCAAAAATGCGGCCCGTACCGTAGATCGCACCGGGACAAATGAGGTATCAAACGATGCGGCTCGATCTGACTCGGTGCGGCATTACTTTTCTAGGAATTCCGAGTTACCATGGTGACGCAATTCCCCAAAAACTCCCAAAAAACTCCCATAGGAAATGAATGGAGAAAGGGGGAACAAATTACAGATCAAGCACCTTTTTCCAAGACACGCTGCGCACGCATACGTTATCCGACCGATACGAATTTTAGCTCATTTTGTAGGAATTTTTCCCATCTTTAGCTCAGTGTCGAAATCTTTTTAAAGGAATGAAAGCTCTCCCCCCTGTGCGGGTTCAAAGACAGTGAGTGAATTAGGCTTCTACCGCACTCTGTTGACCAATTAACTTTAGAGTGGCGGGAAAAAAGAAAAGTCTACTTCTATTTGCAAAAGTTTCACTTCAACTCGTCACCATGGCCACAATCTTTGCTCACTAGACATCAAATTCTCACATTTTGTAGTCACGAGTGTCTTCTTTCAGACAAACTAACTTTTATTTGGCTAAGGTGTCATTTAGTACCTTTATTTTCACTTTAAGGGAGGACAAGTCGGACGAACTCGCCTATCTCTTCCATGTTAAATTCAGGCGCCTTTCGCTCTTCATTTCTGATAAATCATAAGTTTTCAACCTGCTCTCATTTGGTCATTTTTCATCCGATTAAAAAAATGAGAACATGCTCGTGTTCCCCAAACCCTTGCCATTCTAACGAGCCATTTCTTGAATCTGCATCTTGAACCGTTAAGTCGTGAGAGGCTTTTGTTCAAGGGGTGCGTCTCTCATACAATCTCAATGGAATATGGGGCGCGTGATGGCTCCAAGTCAAAAATGGGTGTGCGTTCTTAAAGCGACAGTGAGATATTTTTAGTTTCTGTTGATTATGGTTAACTTCCACATTTCTTGACCGATTTTTGTTGTTTGAATTTTAAACTGTTCAGCTCATTTACATTTTTTTAAATACATTTTCAGGGACAGTGAAATACTTTTAGTTGATCTTGATTATGGTTAACTTCCACATTTCTTGAGCGATTCCAGTCGTTTGAATTTTAAACTGTTCAGCTCATTTACAAGAGTCAGCAGTCCCATTCAAAATTTCCCCGGAATTTTTCTAGTTGTTATTATTATTAATTAATTATTAATAAAAAAAAAAAAATTATTCAAATACAACTAATATCAATGCAAATTGGTCCGCAGCTTACAGCTGTCCACTTCCTTTCTTCACTGTGAACAGGCGGTGACTTTGCCCATTTGTTTTATTTTCGAGTTCTGCCTCCAGTTTTGCAATCCGGTTTGCCGTGTCTTTAAAAAGACAAAAACGAAAACATGAACTTACTAGATCAGAATGATGTCCTGTTTTTGAAAAGCTGCTGCATCGCTTATCATGGCCAAATTGAAGCCCAAATATGCAAGTGGAAACAAAATGTGTAAAAAGTATAACAAAATACAGTTCAAAAGGTCCACCCACACTGTACTACTGGAATGTCATCATGACCGGCAAATGTCTTAGAGTGTACGTGGGTGGTTTGGTGTGTAGGTGCATGATAATAATATGAAGTAATAGTTATTTTCCGGTATTGCATTGTATTGTTGTATATGTGTGATATACGGTTGCTGATGAAAATTTTATGAAAATATGTTTTATATCAGGCTTTCCATTTGCACTGCTCTATCAATAGTGGACATGGAGAGGCATGAGGGAGTGAGGTTGAAGAGGAAGAGATGAGAGGGAGGAAGAGGTGGGAGTGGATGGAAGAGAATGAGATAAAGAGAAACTGGAGCTAAGGAGGAAGAGGAAGCATTGGGGAGTTGAGCACGGTTTTAGTTTAGGTCACACGCACAAGCTGCGTGTGATTTTGTGAGCGCGTGAAACCTGCCGTAGCAAATTAAAGAATTGTCATTGATTTTTGCAAACACAATGTTTTAAGTGCAAGTAATTGGACCCCAAATTCAACAGTTTAGATTGACACTGTGAGGGAGGTAGTTACTTGGCATTGCAATGTGTGTGTTTTTGGTGGTTGTGTGAAATGGGCACGAAAATGAAGATCGTTTTAATGCCCGAGCGCATGTGCACTGTCTATGAAAATAGAGCCCATATTCTCCCCAGCATGCCCCCGGGTCGTTCCTCCTCTCGGCCTGGCTTCCGATGAGGTCCACGTCCACGTCAGTGAAAACAACGTTCTGATCATTTCATTCATGTCTGGTCCCTTATCTGCGACTTGCTTTCCCTGAGTGACTTTAGAGAGACTCCTTGAGACACACAAACCATATTAGTAAGATAACGGCTCAAGGAGGATGGGTTTTTGTTAATGATTTGACATATGGTATCTGTATAGTGAGGTTTTTCTGTGTGGAATTTACGTTATCCTTGTGCTCGTGTGGGTCTCTTCACATACCTCAGTCTTCCTCCCACTGTACAAAGATTAGATTCACTGCAGATTGTGAAAATGAGCGGGGATTGTTGTTTCTCTCTCTACTGTATGCTTCATTCTGTTATTGTACCCTTGCAAATGGTTGGATATGGAAGTTGTATTTAAACGAATCAAAGAATTGTGAGACATTGCAAATGTTTTGTGTTGTCTTTTCCAACTTTTTTTTTGGGGGTCTTTGTCCATAGAGGGCAGACACTACAAACATTATTGTTGTGCACTCAAATTGTGTACAGACGCTCCCCAACTTACGAACGAGTTACGTTCCGAGCGATCGTTCGTAAGGTGAATTTGTTCGTAAGTTGCTTCAGTGCTATATTTTGTATTATAATTTATGTTTAAAGCCTATATAAGTATATTGAAGGTTTATATAAGTATGTTTAAGGCTTGTACAAGTAACCTGGATTGGTTTGTACTGAAAAAAAAATAATAAAATGGAGAGAATACGTACAGTACTGTACTGTACTACGTATGTTAGAGAGAGAGAGAGCGAGACACACACACACACACAGTATGTACATGTACGTAATAAGATAAATAAAATTAAGTTTAACTTACTTTTGGAAGATGTACTCGATGCTTAAGGAGATGATGGAGGAGGAGGAAGAGGAGGATTTTATATCATGAGAGATTCTTCATCGTCGCTGGAATCGGCTTCAAAAGTTATTTCCTGCTTCATGGGGACCGGCGTTTTCTTCCTCCTCGCCACGTTGCTCAGCCTCCAATGAGCTCTCACAGCGCCAATCGTCGGTATTAGCGGCGGAAAGAAGCACTACGCGCAATACAAAATCTAACTTACAGCATTTCTTTCCAAACATTTTTCGACATACTGTACGCGCAGAAATGTTCGTATGTACCGTTGTTCGCAACTCGAATGTTCGTAAGTAGGGGAGCGTCTGTACTGTGTGTCTACTTTATTTTCTTGCTATTTGGTCCAGTCCATTTTCTCCAAACAGTGATTTGTCCCAACTCAAGTCTTGTCTCTTCTCTTTGTGTGTTGTCAGTCATGCGACGGGCTACGACAGTGACCCCAGCGCACCCATGGTGTACAGCTGCAGCACACAGTACCGCATACACACACATGGTGTCTTCAGGGGAATACAGGTACAGTATGTCTGTCTGCGGACTCGGCATTGCAACGTCACTTCATGTAACTTGACTGTTGTGATCCTTGAGATGAACTTTGTGCTTAAATATGCTTTATGATGTTTTTATTAATTTTTTTTCTCTGTAATGAGCCATAAATTATGCTTTGGGACATTTTCTCATCTCGAGATTGTTGCAGTCCTTTTCCCTCTCAGTAATTCCAAACAGTTTAGACTATAACTGCTATCTCTGCCTTTATGCTGTGGAGTAGTGGACTGTATTAAACTATTCAGAATGTTGAGAGACTAACGCTTTATCGAAACTGGTTCTGTGCCGTCGAAATATGAGTGATCCGTCTGATTTAGGTCAGCTCTGTGTTGTGCTAAGTGCACGACGATTGCACTTTTAACAACGTTGGATTCAGTTTGTCGTCTCTGTGTTGAGTTTGAGGATCAAGGGAAATTTCTTTCCTCAATCAAGGTAAATATGAATGTAAAGTCTACGAATGGTCATCTGAATCGCTCACTGCTACTCTGTCACTCTAGAAGTGGCATTAACCATAAGTTGCTATTTGGTTTCTTAATCTTTTTTTTTTGAGAGAGAGAGAGCTCAGTATTGTTCATTCTATAATTTTACCGATTTGACATGTCATCATCATTGCTCTCTTTTTTTTCATTTTTTCATTTTTTTTTTCATTTTGTATGTGGGTGTGTGTGTGAGTGTGTACTCATTAGTTCACCTAAAAACCTATTAAAAATCCCATACCGTTCACCTAAACCGAACACTTCAGAATCCAGCTCGAGTCGTGAGGTTGTCAGGAGACCCGAGGAAGGATCAAAGAAACAAAAGGAAAGTGAAATCCAGCACCGACCAGATGGTTTCTTAATCTTTTGAAATCACTAGCAAAAATTAGCATGGGACTCCGCTACATTCCAACCCGGTCATTCCTGATTCTGTTTTGTGCTACTTGACCTAAACCAGGTGAATTACTCCCTGGACTTGGTGAAAGTCACAGAAGCCACTTAACACGGCCTCTATCAAGCAATTTACAGTTTGCACACCACAGACAAAGAAGCATTGCGGGAATGACAAGAATGCATAACTTACTAGGCTACTACTGTATCTGGTCTTTTTTTCCTCCTCTGATACAGACTGTACAGATAGCTCTCCTGGGCCCTTTGGCAGGTCATTGCACTTTAAAAAATAAATAAATAAATAAACATCAGCGGGCATGCCATTAGCAATCTTTTCTCAATTTGAAGAGCGTCATCCAAACCAAGGACACAATTCAACGGAATTGCTCCAACTTGCACCACATTTCCCTTACACCAAGATTCTAAAGAATCCATGCAGGTGGGCTGCGCTCACCCGTCACCCAAGGACTGAAAATGTTGAGTGAAAGAAGAGTGTTGTTTTGACTGCGGCGCACACGGGGAGTTTGGCTTGTGTGTTAAAACAGAACAGTCCTCAGCAGATAAAAGTGTTGTGTGTGGTAAGACAGACCAGTTTTACCGTAATACCTCCACCAATCACACCAAGATCTTGATTGATGGTAGATTTTGTTTCTGAATTACCTACAATATCATACCACAAAGGTTAGGTCTGTTTTTGTTTGGTGACCACAACAATAAAAAAAGTAAAAAAAATACAAATCCTGCTAAGGTAAATGGTTTTCCTTGTCACATGATCAGACAAGGAACATTTCATTTATTTTATTTGTATTTTTAACAAATAGTTTACTTTTGGCAGTCAAACTGGTTGAAGGAAACTGAGCAGGCCTTTTTTTTGTTTGGATTGACTACAAAATCTAGAATTTCATGGGATGAGAGCCTGTGAAAATGGAAGTTTAATGCTGCTTTTCCACTAGACCGAATCGGCCTTGTTTGGCCCCGGTTGTTTGCGTTGCCATGCGACTTTTTCGGGGCCGATCGGTTACAATGGAACCGCCTTTGAGAACCACAGTCATCTGGGACCAAGCGGGGGCCGTGTCGTCACGGTCATGTGATTGGCCGACAGCGTTACAGCGAGCAACTCCATGACACAAGCCCATTTCCTGGTTTTACGTAAGCGAGGCAAGAGCGTTACAGGTTAAAAAAAAATGAAGAAGAAGCTTGTGATGAATCTGCAGACACGAAACACATTAGCTACTGGAGTACTGCCCGACAGGCCACATCTTAAATCGGGAGCACATGACAACCAGAAAAAAGAATCCCCCGCACACTGACAGAACTTCACTCAATGAGTTTATTTGAGGGAAACAACTCGTTTCATGTTAATTTTTGTTATGTCCTCATTTTATTGTACATTTAGAACAGATATTACAACATACAGTATTATATTATATTATTATTATATATTTGTGATTAATCGTGAGTTAACTATTGAAGTCGATTAATTACAATTACAAATTTTAATTGCCTGACGCAATTTTTTTTTTTTAAAGAAAATTAAAAATTAGGAGCGTCAGGCGATTAAAATTTTTAATCGTAATCAATCGCATGACTTCACTAGTTAACTCACGATTAATCACAAATTTGATATCTGTTCTAAGTGTACAATATTTTTTTTCTAGGTTTTTTAACATTTTAATCTAATAGAAATAGTTCAAATGAATTTTTGACGTCTATAGCCGTAAATGGCAGTGAATGAGTAAATGATCCTTCCGCGGGTTCACCTACGGAAACCTTCCGTGCGCCCCTTTGATTTGTTTTTAATTCCTTCGTTCCCGCTGCTTGAATCAAATTGGTGATGTAAGTGGCTAAATTAAAAGTAGCCCGTGTGTCCGCTATGCTAAAGCCTTAAATAAACAAGTACTCTAGGCAGGAAAAACACCTTTGATTTTTCGTACTCGAGGCGGTCAATAAATGCAAAATAACCATTTAAGCTGTTAGTTCCTAACCAAAAAACGGCCACAAGAGCGGGATCGATACCCGTATCGATATCCATCGCGACTACAGATACCATGAAATATGTCTGGTATCGGCCCGATACCTGGTTTCAGTACTCACCCATCCCTAATAATAATAATAATAATATAAGTAAATAATCCATATTCTTTGATGTAAAACTTTTTTTAAGTAGTTACTTTGCCTGGTAACAAGTTACTTTTATTATGAAGTAATTCAATTACTAACCCAGGTACTTTTTTTGAGCAAGTAATGAGTAACTATAGTTTGTGGTAAAAAAAAAAACACACACACACACAAGCGCACACAAGCGCACGCAGCGTTCGCTGGGTCGTGTGATCCCCCGGCCCACGGTCATGGCTCCTAACCTTGCTCTGCAATTTTGAACAAAGTCCACAAACTCCCGAGAATACATTTTGTACCGAGCCCGTTGATTTCCACCAATCCGAACTACTGGTTCAGACCAATCACAGAGCGATATTGTGTTTGGGGTGTGATATGCATCTGTGACAAAACCAGGAAGCCAGTGCCGACTCCGGGGCCAACAAACAAACAAACAAACCTAACATGGACGAATGGACGCTGCAATTAATTCTGTTCTTGCAGGATTACTCACCGTTTCCTTGTTGAATGTTGAACAGCGAGAGGCGCTTCGTGCATTAACTGCTAAAGATGGTCAAAACAAACGTGCACTATGCCGCTTCGTCCAATCAGCTCGAAGTATTGTGCAGAATGTCCCGCCTTTCTCGAGCAAATCATCGTGGAGCAAGTACCAAATTGATATTGTTCGGGTCAAGTTGAAAAGTGGCTCGAGGATTCTACCGGGTTGGCTGCTGTTGTCCAACTCAGTCGTCTTATTCTCTCTCACGCTTTGGTTTGTTTCATATGCTACGCTTCCTGGATCGGGTCAAGTTGTGTGATGATTGGTTGTCAGCCCTCATCAAATTCAGTAGATGAAATTACCACTGCATGGTTTAGAATTAGAAACTGGGAAGGCCTCCCACAATTTGGGACTGAGTTGAACTGTCTGCCTTTTTTTCCATATGCTTTTGTGCAACGCTTTTGAAAATAAAATACAATAAAGTTCACTTATAAAGTGGACTTTTACGCTACATAATGCTGTCTTTGTTCCTACAGTGGCTCGTTGATGAAGGAAAAAAAAGAGTGTTTTGTGCCCACTCATAATTATTAAAAAATAGTTTTGCAACATTAACTTACTTTCTCATGATCGAGTGAATCATGTTGCTTTTAGGATTTAAGGGAGGGCAAGTGAATCAAAGTCAACTGTATCAATGTGTACTCTTGAAGGCCGGATGCAGCTGTGAAGATTTCAAAGGGGGAAAGCATTTTAGAGGAAGAAAAAATAAGGAATGATATGTTTCATCCTAACATTCGAAGGCAAAAAAAAACAAAAAGCATAAAGAAAGAAATTCCAGTTTTTGTTCGACTGTTATTGTGCTCAGGCGTATTTCCTGTGTTTGACCTCCACAGGGCATTTGCGGTGAGCTGCAGGGTTCTAATGGGGCACCCTGGGAGAGGCTTCTGTCTAAGAGGCGTGACTAACAGCTCCCGATGGGCTGCAGTCAAATCGGGGTCACCTTACAGCTAATTATTATCGAATGGAAATAAAGAAAGAATATGACCATTTTATGTTAATGATCCCAAGAGAGCAAGGCTGATTAAATTACATGATTAGTCTTATAAACGGAATGAATTCAATCATATAAATCACACAGGCATGAAATACTTCATGTGTTTATGTTTGTGTGCAGGATGTGAGGCGGGTGCCCAGCATTGCTCCAGCAATCGTTCGATCAGAGAGCAGCGAGAAGCGTCCGTTCATGTGTCCGCACCCAGGATGCAACAAGCGCTATTTTAAGCTGTCTCATCTGCAAATGCACGGTCGCAAACACACAGGTGAATATACTGACAGTGCTTTGACAGTTGTCACAGCAACTACTTCTTTGGGCCTTTTTCACTCACTTTTATCAGACGTCCCTGTGAATTGCCTAGTAGCTTGCGATTCGATTTGTATCACGATTCATAGGTCACGATTCGATTTGATACCGATTAATCCCGATACCGATCTTTAAGTCAATTATTGCGATTTTTTTTCAAACTTAGAAAATACTAATCAGTAAACTTGTACATGTACACTGTAAGATTTGTATGAAAATCTACTTCAGACTTATATCTTCTGGTCCACTGTATTGTGGTTGCAATCTGTTTCATGTTTGAACAGCATTGAAATCAAATTTTAAGGCTTTTAATGTTCCATTAATATAACATTCTTCCATGCTTAAAATGCGAACCCTAATTCTAATTAAGACATTTTGTTGAATATTTCCAGCAAAAATTGAGCTTTAAAAATCGATTCGACCGCATATTGAATCGATACGAGAATTGTGCGCCGTAATATCGCAATATATTGCCGAATCGATTTTTTTTTAACACCCCTATTACTTATGTAATCCATTACACTGTTTCTTCTACTTTCTGACTTACAGTCGAAGGTTGAGCACAATATGTTCCAACTTCTGATTTGTTAATATATATATATATATATATTTTTTTTTATATATATATATATATATTATGCTAAAAGAAAAAACAAGTAAAACAGTCCATTTAAAAACGATCAAAATATTATTTTTTTAAATTGACATAATAAAGTTTAACTTCAATGCGATGTTTCAGATAACAGTTTTTAACTATCATACATTTTTAATAACTAACTTGCATGTAAATCTTAAAAACAATCAGTTGTGTACTTACCATTAACGTCAATGGACATGAATGCATGAAAAAATGACACAAACAAATGTACAGTGCGCCTTATACGCAAGTATCGTTTCCCCCGCCCCTTCCCCCACCCCGCCCTTCACTCAAATGCTTTTTTGTCTCTTTAAATGTACACTATTATACAAATCAACTAGGCTTCAGGTTACAACCACAGGAAAAGTGTTTTCTATCAATACCCTCTCTTTGTGTGTGTCCAGGGGAGAAACCTTACCACTGTGACGTTGCCGAATGTGGGCGGGGCTTCTCTCGCTCTGACCAGCTCAAAAGACACCAGAGGAGGCACACAGGTTTGATTATTGGCTGACTTTTAATAGTTCACTTGCTCCTCTCTTTCCTCTCTCTCCATCTGTCCCAACCTGCTCTTTTTGCATGATTGCCATGATGTGCAAATTGTTTTGTGTAAGATCAGGTGGCAGATGGATCTTTGAATAGCACCCGGAGATATACCATATAAAAGAAAGTTAACAAAAATCGTATTTTTTTTTTTTATTTTATTTTTTTTAGCAATGACATGTACATGTAGTGCTTCTCCCAGACTTAACTATCTCTGTTAGTTTAACATTTTTTTCCCCACTTTTGTTAACAAGAGTATGAAAATGTACATTCAGAACAAAATGTGTGATTAATCGTGAGTAAACTAGTGAAGTCATGCAATTAATTACAATTAAAAAAAATGTAATCGCCTGATTTTTTGTAAAAAAACAAAACATTTTTATTATTATTTTTTTTAATTTATTTGTTTTTTAAAAAAAGGAGAGCAATGATGATGTCAAATCGAATGAACAATACTGAGCTCTCCTGAGAAAAAAAAAGAAAGAAAAAAAACATTTTTATTAATTTTTTTTTAAATTTATTTGTTTTTTAAAAAAAGGAGAGCAATGATGATGTCAAATCGAATGAACAATACTGAGCTCTCCTGAGAAGAAAAAAAAAATGTAATCGCCTGACGAGATGATTATTAAAAATTAGGGGCGTCAGGCGATTAAAATTTGTACTTGTAATTAATCCAATAACTTCAATAGTTAACTCACGGTTAATCACAAATTGTATATCTGTTCTAAATGTACAATTAAAAAATCTTGGTTTTCATACTCTTCTTAACAAAAGTAGAAAAAAAAATGTTAAACTAATAGAAATAGTTAAAATGATTTTTTGACGTCTATAACCGTCAATGGCAGTGAATTAGTTAATATTGTATTAGTGGAATATGAGTTAAGCCGCAAAAATCCAACAGTTGTTATCAATATCAGAAGGCGGCCATTTTTGTACTCGCTGTCGAGTGAAAATGACATCACAGTTGCTCAGGTCTCAGGGAACAACCAATCACAGCTCATCTTCAGAAAACAGGTGAGCTATGATAGGTCATTGCATGAGCCCTGTGATGTCATCTTCAGTTGACAGCAAGTGGTAAAATGGCCGCCGCCTGAGATGGATTATGCCTCATAACTCATATTCCATTAATGTAATATTAATCAGAATGTCTTGTTTAGACTAGTGAGGTCACATATTACATATTGTTGTCAAGAAATTTTTAAGCTTGACTTCCCCTTTAACTCATTCACTGCCATTGACGGCTATAGACGTCAAAAATTTATTTGAACTATTTCTATTAGTTTAACATTTGTTTCACTTTTGCTAACAAGAGTATGAAAACTTTTTTTTATTGTACATTTAGAACAGATATAAAATTTGTGATTAATTGTTAGTTAACTAGTTAAGTCATGTGATTGGTTACAATTAAAAAATTGAATCACCTGACGCCCCAAATAAAAATAAAAAAAGGGCCGTCAGATGATTAAAATTTTTAACCGTAATTAATCGCATGACTTCTATAGTTGACTCACGATTAATCACAAATTTTATATCTGTTATAAATTTACAATAATTGTTTTTCTAGGTTTTCATAAAAAAAAATGAAATGAAATGGGGGAAAAAAAGTTAAACTAATAGAAATAGTTGACATGAATTTTTGACATCTATAGTCGTCAATGGCAGTGAATGAGTTAAGGCGAGACATCCACATATTTGCGACTCTTGGCGTCAAAAGTTTGGGACAGCCCCGATCTTGGATGAAGTTGCACAAATCGGGCAAATCTTTGGATTGGCTTTCCTGCAAGTCTCTGCTCTACTTTTATGTTTCTGTCTCCCTCTCTGTGCGTGTGTGTGATGAATACTTCTGTCGTGCGTATCAACCTCCCATCCGTGTGCATGCAAATTGTACACGTGTTTAGGTGTTAAACCCTTCCAATGCGAGACGTGTCAGAGAAAGTTCTCTCGGTCTGACCACCTTAAGACACACACCCGGACTCATACAGGTAAAACAAGTGCGTAAACTTTTCTTTTTTCTTTTATACCTCAATCATGTTCATGTTGACAGTATGTCATAAGATATTATTTGAACATAACAGACACATAGTGCATGCTTAAAACATGATTCATCATTCTAGTATTTCCTAACCCTCCCTTTGTTTTCCATCTCCCACTCACCCTTCAGGCGAGAAGCCGTTCAACTGCCGTTGGCCGAACTGTCAGAAGAAGTTCGCCCGCAGTGATGAGTTGGTGCGGCACCACAACATGCACCAGAGGAACCTCACCAAGCTCCAACTGGCCATCTGAGTCTGTGTTCACTCACTGTTGCAAAGCGTTTGAAGCAGATAGCGAATTTCATTCTTTCCCTTTCACAAACACGTCATGAAATTCATGTGCTCGTTCTTTTAGGGGGGGTTCAAGTACAGACGCTCCCCTACTTACGAACGAGTTACGTTCCGAGCGATCGTTCGTAAGGTGAATTTGTTCGTAAGTTGCTTCAGCGCTATATTTTGTATTATAATTTATGTTTAAAGCCTATATAAGTATATTGAAGGTTTATATAAGTATGTTTAAGGCTTGTATAAGTAACCTGTATTGGTTTGTACTGAAAAAAACATTTAATAAAATGGAGAGAATACGTACAGTGCTGTACGTATGTTAGAGAGAGAGAGCGAGAGACACACACAGTATGTACATGTACGTAATAAGATAAATAAAATGAAGTTTAACTTACTTTTGGAAGATGTACTCGATGCTTAAGGAGATGATGGAGGAGGAGGAGGATTTTATATCATGAGAGATTCTTCGTCGTCACTGGAATCGGCTTCAAAAGTTATTTCCTGCTTCATGGGGACCGGCGTTTTCTTCCTCCTCCTCCTCGCCACGTTGCTCAGCCTCCAATGAGCTCTCACAGCGCCAAGCGTCGGCATTAGCGGCGGAAGGAAGCACTACTCGGAAAAAGGCGCGCATACAAAATCGAATTTACCGAACATTTTTCGACATACTGTACGCGCAGACATGTTCGTATGTACCGTTGTTCGTAACTCGAATGTTCGTAAGTAGGGGGAGCGTCTGTAAGCCTAAACTCTATAGTGAAGGTTGAAATGATTCACTTCAGCCCGATCCTGACCATGACTCACTCTGAGCAATTCATCAGATTTCACCGAAAAACCTTGTGAGCCGAAAAAAAAGCGCACTTTTCACATAAATATTCCCCAAAAGCATTAAATGTGATTTAATGACTGTGGAAAAAGTTGCACCTTACAGAAATAATTTAAGACTGAGCAAGCAGATTTCCATCATCTAATCTAAGTCAATAGTGACCAAAATAACTCATCTGCCATATTACAGTTTGTCATCCTTTTTTTTTTTTTTTTTGGGCGGTGGCGGGTTTGCAATTGATTCAAGCGGGGCCAACTACATTTATTAATTAACAGATCAATTTATTTGTGGTAGAAATAGAAGTAGTGATTAACTATCTCTCCCTGTTTTTTGTTTACATCTCCCCAAAGTATTCTGTCACAACATCGTTATTCGATCCTCTTCACAAGAGACGTCAAAGGTCAAGATCAGATCTCTCTCGATCAGATACGATAAATAATTATATGCCCTTCAGTTTAGCGTGATCAGCGCTGTTGTAAATCTCCATTTAAACTACTTATTTATTTTTATTTCATGGATGGATTCACTGGAACGAGTTTAAGGGAGAGATATGCTCTTACCTTTTTCAATGCTGTAAAATAATTATAATTTTTTAAAAAAAAAAGTCATCAAAAATCATGTTTATGAAAGAATAACAGCTGAAATGTAATTGAGGCAGTATTTTAATGTTTTGTCTGGGTCACACAATGTAAACATTGTCATGTTTGTGATGTAAACTTTTCTCTCTTTTTTTTTTTTTTACTGAATTCTTGGGGCGAGATCGCATTGCCTTGTCTTGTGTGTCGGGGTGTAAATATTAATGGACTTGGCCTTTGTTTTACACACTGCATGTTCTCAAATGTCTGTTGGGTCACACTGGCTCTGTGACCAGGACATAGTGAAGATGTAAATAATTCTGCTTCGTCATGGGAACTGAGCTTTCCATGGGGGAGAAAGCGTGACTTTTTTTTGGTGGTGGGGGGGGGGGGGCTGTCTTTGAATGTATCCTGGAACTATTTTTGTTTCTTCCTTGACATGTAATAACAATTAAGCTGTAAAAAGTAAATGGCAGTGAAATATTATACTCAAAGGATGAGCTTTCTGTGTAAATGTTTTATATTGTCTTGTATACACCATGGCAGATTGTCTCTGGTGTCCTTATTTATTCTCGTTTAAGTCATTCTGCATCAGCGATGGATGCAATCCCATGTCGTAACTTGTCTTCGCGCACTCAAACTGCTGAGCAGCTCCACTGTCACACACTTTGCAGCTCCACCTAGAGGACAACGAATCTTAATATTCCTTTTTTCGATCGAATTTACCCTAACCGGACACTATATTAGGTACACTTCATGTCTCGAATATTCTATTTTTTACAAAGCTAGCGCATTTTTGATTGACACAGACAGGTAAGCATTATATTTAAAAACGTTTGTTTTGATGTAGAATGTGTACAACAAAAAAGCTTGGTGTTATTTTGTTGCAACTGCAGTACTTTTTTGTGCTTTTTTTTTTTAGGCAGCTCTCAACGGATCTCTGTAGGTGTACCTAATAAAGTGTCCAGTGAGTGTATTCTTCTCTTTGTGACCATCCTACCCCCCGCCCCTCCTAAAAATATTGTTAGATACATTATCGCACAGGCATACATAGTACAGTACAGTACCAACCACGTTCTTCTCTTTATCTGTGGCCAGATTCTTCATTGCATTCCTTGACTCCCCATTGGGTGAAAAGGGCTGATAAAAAATGAACATGTTTTCTTTCAGCGTCTCTCAACTCTCTTTCACTCCCCTTGTGTTCCTTCCTCTCCTCTCCCCTCTCCTGTCCTTGCTTGCACAGAACTTCTTTTTTTTTTTTCATTTCCTATAGTGTCATAAATTTGTGACGCTCAGCTTCACAACAGTAATGTGATATTTGCAAGTTGTGTTGTTTTACAAAAAGCAACAGAGCAGAAAAGAGACAGAGACCGATGGAGGGTGAGATGGATAAAGACAGATCCAGCAATGTTTCTTTGGTGAACTTTTATCGCAAGTTTAGCCAAAGTGTTAGTGTAAATCAGACATGTCCAATTCCCTCAGTGGAATTCCCCTGAAACTCCCCAGGGCCTTGGTGCTATATCTCAGCTGTCCGACAAGGCCTCTATCTCCCATCTCACTCTGCTTTGTGTGTGTTTATGTGTGAGCTTCACTGTTTCATCTTGGTCCAGTCGCAGCGCTCCAGCCTTTGAAGCCAGGTAGCTGCACAGTGTAACTGTGACTTTGACCACTTTCACATCCAATGTCTCAATTGAGGGAAGATTAAAAAATAATACGAATTTTTTTAAAAAAAACAACAACATTAAAGACAGAATAAATTGTTAATTTTGCATGCGAAGATACCAAGTCTTGTGCTGTAGATTTTTTTTCAGACATTTGAGCCTTCAAATTACATATGATTTTTTTTGAATATTTTTTTTTCTGTTTTACTGAATAATTTTTTTCTGTCCCAAAAAAAATTCAGAAAAACAGGCTGAAAAATGTATTCAGAAAAAAATAAGGAAAAACAGGGGGGGTGAATTATTCAGAAAAAAAAATGGATTATTCAAAAAAACAGACAAAAAATATTTGAGTTTTTTTTGTTTTTGTTTTTTTTTTTACCTCTGAACTCCAAGTGACAAGCAGACTCGCTAATTGCGGAAGCGGACACTTTCCCCGCATTCCTCCATATGCAATAAGATGGTCATGTTTACTTATTGGCTCTCAATAAAGGAATGAATGTGTATACTGTATTGTGGTTTGTTCTCTAATCTCCGAGGGAAAACCCCTTAAAAAAATATTCAGAAAAACAACACAAAAAAATCTGAAAAACAGAAAAAAATATATTTTATAAAACTGGGAAAAATTTGTCTGAAAAAAATTATTCATAAAAACAGAGGAAAATATTTTTTTTAAACAGAAAAAAAAATACGAAAAAAAACTGGGAAGAAAAAAATCAATAAAACATAGCTCCGCCCAAAAATTAGTCAGAAAAACAGGACAATTTTTTTTCAAGTGAATGCAATACACTTCCGTATAAATGTAAAAAAAAAAATAATAACAATAATAACAATAGTTTTAAAAAAAAAAAAAAATACTACTGTCAAGTATTTTCTTAGGTATATTTATAAATAATACATGAAGGAAACATCGTTCAATGTGTATTGACTTTTATGCAATAATAATAAATCAGATTTTTTTGTGCTTTTCTGGACACACAAAGTTGCTTCACAATGGATTCATTATTCATGCACTCGCACATTTACACTCTGGTGGCAGGAACCTGCATACGATGCACCACCACCAAACATTCACACCCAACCATACGCTAGTGTGAATAGCACTGGAGGTCACATGACCTGGAGATAGCAGGATTTGAACAACGGATCCTCCAGTTACTGGACGATCTCATCTACCTCCTGAGCCACGGCCACCACGTAATTGAGTTGTAACTCCCTGTAGCATGAGTTGAATGACAACACGCTCTGCAATTTTCTATACTCACTTGGATGATGCGTGAGTTGGAGAAGACGACTTGTGGTGAGAGGCAGGGAACAGCATTGACTGGTCGCCAAGGCATACTGTTTACTAGTAACCATTCACAATTACGAGGAATCCATCCAGTTTTCATTTAACATAACATGCATGTGTTGAATTAATCAAGAGTTTAAAAATAAAGAAATAAATGCATGGGCAGGGTGTTATGCTGAGATCTGAACGAAAGACTTGAAGACCACAGTTTTCATTCCTCTACTGAGTCAAGACACTAGATGGCGCAAAATTTTATTTGTATTATTATTTTATTTATTTAATGACTCTTTAAATACTGATGGATACAATGGCGGCCCTGAAGTGCAAAACACAAAAATAAATAACAAAACAATTAAAAACTAAACACAACAGCAAATCGTAAACAAAAACAAATAACTATGAAAAGCACAGGAACAAAAGGCCAATTGATTCTCATTTATGCATCACATTCAAATGCAAGTCCAAACAATAATAGGATTTGCAATGAACAACACTTCTTGTAAAATCACCCCAACTGTATTTTTGGTATATAATTGTAAAATTGAAAGTATTGACCAACTCAAAATTGTATCAAAATTTGTTGCTGTAAAATTTTGAGTTTATCCAACTTTTTTTTTTGTTTTAATTGAGTACATTATTGTTGCCTAAAAGAAGCACAAGGAAGTATATTAGTGACTTTATTTGCTGCACATTGTGCAGATGCAGATACCCCATTTTTCCAATTAAAATTACTTGTAGGCTAAAAAGTGTTCCATCATACATCAGTTTTCTCTCCCAGCTTTTAGGATGAAATCGTTGGCGTATGACATAGCTCAGCACACACTTCTGGAAATTCATACTGGCAGGGTTTGACTGAACCAAGTTCATTAATAATGATTTTGTATATCCTGTATCTATTCTGCACTATACAACATTCTAAAGCTTTTTCTTAATTATGCAGACATATCAAGAGTTTTGGAATGGAAACACAGTCAGGAATTATTTTCTTTTTTTTTTAGATACTGTATAAGTTTAGTTTAGAATAAATGTATTTTCATTATTATATTTTACCAAATTAGTTATACTGGATCAGGAAATAATTCCATTCATAATACTACAAGGAACATTTTGATATCAACGGGATTAATTCTATTTTGTGTCACACATTTACATTATTATCATTAGTAGTAGTATTGTTATTATTATAATGCCGGTAATAATAATTATCATTAATAGCAGTTGTAGCTACATTTAAAAGATTATTTTAACACTGAAACGTATTGTGAACAGAATAGAGGAAAAAAGTAACACGCACACACACAAAACACTCTCTTCCTTTATTATTGATTGAGCGCTGCTTTGTCGGAAAAACCTGAACATGACAAAAACACACAAAGGCATTCAGCAATAGGACTATAAGATTTTTTTTATTTTTTTTATCTTTGATGCAATTACCTCACATTAATAAAATGAGGAACTGTGTATTATTGGCCAGAGATCGTTTTTCCTTTCTGGTCTCATTTGGTGAAGCTTCCTGTATGTTACTACTATATTACTGTATGAAAAAAAAAAAGATTGTGCACAATGCAATGCAAAGACTAATTTGTGTATTTGCCAATTTATTATGGACAAGCCATTTTTTCCTGCTTCAGTGACTCACAATAAAAAAATGTGACAAGAAGAAAAAAAAATGTAAGTATTGAATGTAACAGCATCATGTTTGCATATTACCTATGGATTTTTGTTTTTATTTGTAATCTATATATATTTAATAAAATGCAATAGCTTTGAACTACACACATAAAAACATTTGCCAGTAAAGCCACCATTTTAGTTTCGACGACTATGTTAAAGCTATTCAATGAGACCATTTTCTAATCTCTTATTTACGGTAAGCAATATTTGAATTATGAGTAGGTAGGATTTGTTGAAGTCAAGTGTGCAGAATGTAATAAAATGATCTTGTATAATATGTGGATATGTACTTTTTAAAGAGTTAATATAAAGTTGAATAAACACTCTAAAATGCATAAAGTTTCAGGTTTGGGACGGGCTAGCTAGCTGACGATGAAGGCTGAGCAATCATTGAATCTCTACCGCCACCGTGTGGTGGAGGTATGCTGTCGTCATGGCAAAACAAACGTGGTTGGAATCAATCTATCACCTTTTGACAAACGACCGTTCACTCTCACAAACTCAGTTATGGGCAATTCACAGTTTCCAGATAAAGTGCACGTTTGGGGAATATGAGAGGAATGAGCCAGAGAAAGAACATGCAAGACTGCACAAAGGAGAGCCTGAGCCCAGATTTCTTTTGTAGGCCTACATGCTGAGCAAGGGGTGACATTTTCAGTACAAGGAAAATAACTATGTAGAACATTACAAAAATTATGTAACTTTGGCAAGTTCAGCTATTTTTAAATCAGTATTTTACATGATGTTGTATAGACAACATTTCTCATAGCGCCAATGTATACGGACGTTTAAAAAAAATACAAAATATAAAATAAAAGTGAAGGAAGGAAAATAAAAGTTTAAAGGGAAAATAATTATTAGTAAAGTCAGAATTTACATGTTCAAAGAGAGTAGGAAGAAGTACAAGAACTTATCTAGTCTTACCCCTTATTACTTATATAATGATAAGTTATTATATTTAATAATATATCATTAAAATAGAAAAGAAAGCAAATGAAGGGGGAAAATGAATATGATAAATTTTTGTCTCATGCAATCAGTAAGGGTGGGAAAATTATATGACGGCATTTCGGATCAATGCTAAAACAATCACATTAGAAAACAAAAAAATACAGTAATTTTGATTACATGGTCACATTTTATTTTCATTCGTATAATAAAAAAAAATTCTCGGTTCACGTTAACTCATTTACTGCCATTGACAGCTATAGACGTCAAAAATTCATTTGAACTATTTCTATTAATTTCACATTTTTTTCTACTTTTGTTAACAAGAGTATGAAAACCCAGAAAAAGTGTATTGTACATTTAGAACAGATATAACATTTGTGATTCATCTTGAGTTTAAATAATTAAGTAATTAAACAAAAAAGAAAATATTACAGAATTAGAGGCGTCAGACGATAATTTTTTTATTGTAATTAATCGCATGACTTCAATAGTTAACTCATGACTAATCACATATCTGTTCTAAATGTTCAATACATTTTTTTCTAGGTTTTCATACTCTTGTTAACATAAGTGGGAAAAAAATGTGAAACTAATAGAAATAGTTCAAATTAATTTTTGACGTCTATAGCCGTCAATGGCAGTGAACGAATTAATATGTTGTCAGCATGCTATTAATGAATGCTATGTGGCTATATTTAATGCGTTTGCTAATTCTATATGCTGTAACTTAAACCTCCTTATTTTTCAGTAATAATAAAAATAATAAAGTTTCCTGAGATAGGAATAATTCAAATGTGTATTATTGGTGGATGACTTCGGCCTTCCTGGGTGGAGTTTGCATGTTCTCCCCGTGCTTGTGGAGTTTTCTTCCCACATTCCGAAAACATCCATGGACGCTGAATTGAACACAATAAAATGTGTGCAAACTTTTTTCCCTTCCTTCCTAAAAAAAAAAAAGTAAGTAGTAAAGTGTTCTTGTTTTGTTGGCAGATAATTTTGCTTATAGTAATACTTTTATTTTACTATATTTTTTTTCTTAAATCTTCTGCTGTCATTTTTTTTTTGTAGTGCGGCAGAGGTGTCAAATCCAGATCCGGAATGTAAAAACCCTGCTACAGTTTGGCTCTAGCCTTGGTTGAGCAGAGCCACCTACTTACTGCATGACTAAAGTAAAAAATGTTAGCATTCATGGTTGCCTCACTAAACAGTAGCTTACTTTTGCTGCTTGGGGTTTAGCTATTCATAGATGTCTTTTGAGTTATTTTTGAGGGAACAATAATTATACACGCTTATATAAGATGCACACTTCTACTTTGCATGCCAAAATTTTATTTATTCAGCGTTGTCCCATGAAAGATACGACTAAATATCTGTAGGAATGTGAGAGTCTGTTTAGTTGCTAAGTGTCACAATAGCAACAACAATTATAAGTTGCCTTCAAAATAAGTTCTCGCTTTTAGAAGACAACAAAGTCTTAAAAAAAAAAGTGTTAAAGTGTTAATGTTGTTATGCAACCATAACAATTCACCAATTTGTGTACGAAAGTAAGCCCAAACGACATAAATAGTCAGCAGTGAACAGATGTAGTAATTTATTGTGAATGCGAGATTTCACGACAACATGTTTGGATTCTGTACGAAGTTCCCAAGTTTCCAACGAGTTGGAGTTATAAATGGAAACACTTTTCCCGTCCTAAAGCCCTTTAATCTTCCTGCGGTGTCAGTCTTTACTAAGTGTCTCGGGAATGTGGCTCAACTTGGGTCCTTGTACTGCTTTGCTATTTGTAGAGAAAACACAGAGACACGTTATGTAACCGCTCCATTGAGACTGCGGAAGCGAGACGGAATGCATTGACGTCACGAGGAAGGAAGGGCTAACACTCATCCCCCCCCCCCCAACCCCCCTCTCGCTCTCCCTCCCTCTCTCGCTCTCGCTCTCTCTCACACTATTATGGAAAGCCTTTTGAACATTTATTCGAGGTCATTGGTAACCAGTTTAAGGTCGTATGCCCTTTGCCCTCACCAGTAATAAGACAATTGAGGACACAGTACACTGCGAGTAGCATCTTGGCCGAACTAGTAGGCATGTCACAAACTAGTAGCCTCTTGGTTATAGTGAAGTGCTAACTAGTACAATTTATCATTGTCACTAGTACAATAGCCCAGTAGTCATCTAGTGCAGTTTTGCCGCACTAGTATAATGTAGTCCTTCTAGTGAAAACAAAGTGTGCACTAGTGGAGATCAAGCATATCTAATTAATGCTCAAGCTTTTATTCAATATCCTTGATAAGGCTGCTACCAGTTGGCAAAACGTTCCTGCTACTAGTGCAGCACAGTAGTTTACTAGTAAGGTCTAATTGCATTCTAGAAGGCCAAAAGTGCCACCAGTAGAGGAAAAATACTAGTAGGAGTCAAGCACTGGAAATCTCGCATATGCTTCACTGCTTGTGAAGTGTACTACTGTAGTGTAGTCTCTCTCTCTCTCTCTCTCTCTCTCTCTCTCTCTCTCTCTCTCTCTCTCTCTCTCTCTCTCTCTCTCTCTCTCTCTCTCTCTCTCTCTCTCTCTCTCTCTCTCTCTCTCTCTCTCCCCGACGCCCACTCATTGGCTGTCCATTCCAGCGAGGAGGGAAGTGTGCACGCGCAGGCAACATGGAGCTGAACGAAACAAGCGGAGGAACCGTCGTCGACGTTGTTCATTTTTAAGTTCGGCGGCGACAGGGGGGAGTCGGACCCCAGTGGGTTGAACGCGGCGAGATGTTCGAGCCAACGGTAAGTTCGACGGCGTTGTTCATGAATTTCCGTCTTGCGCGTCCTTCGCTGTTGCCGCGTTTGTTGCTGAGGCGGAAAGGGGGCCAGCCAGCAGGATGGCGGATGTGCCAAGTCGGGACTGCAGTTGCGGGCCGGCCAAGTAACGAACAACTGGCCGCGACAGCGCAGTTGGCGGCTCCCTCGGCGACACCGCGACCAGACACAATTAATACTGCGCCTATTAACGCGACGAGGCCTCCATTTAGCCTGTTGGCAGCTTTGTCCACATGTAAACAGTGAGGCTGCCGGCTTGTGATGTTGATGAGGATGGAGAGAGAGATGAGAGATGATGAGTGTTTCGCGTGAGAAAGAAAATAGCGCAAACAGAAGAATGACGACGGATGGTGATGTCAGATGGACTCGTTACCCTTGGGAAGATCAGATGATGACATCACCCGCGTTAACGCCACATTCGGACGTTCGTGCTCCAACTAACATGGGAGCACACTCACACACTCGGGCATACATTAAGGTTTCTTCTTACAATATTGATCAGGCGTGCCATTTGTGCAGGGTGAGTGTAATTTGAGAAAGCCCAACATTGTTCCCTCGTTTCACATGAGACAATGGAAAATGTTGGACTGTATAGCAAGACATGTTTACGACTAAGACTGAACGCTTTTGAAAACTAATCTAATTGTGATTGGCATGAATTTTTTCATGGTCCTCTTCTCATGTACACAGCAAAAAAATAAAACAATTGTATAGAAATAGGAAATATCAAATTATATGTTTTGGTTTAATAGGTTAGTCTTACACTAAAATAATGACAAATGAATTAACATGAACGGCACTATTAATTTACCTCAATTGGAGTTGTTAGCAAACTGTTTGACATTTAGTCTTTTAAGTGTTCTCTATAAATTCACACAAGTGTGGCTTAAACGTACATCATAAACTAGATTACAGCAATAATGCAAACAAATCAGTACAAATCAGTGGCTTTATCTTTTCAACTTTTTATGTTTCATGAAACAATGATGTGGATTGAATATTACAGTACAGTGTTCCCTTGCTATGACGAGGTTCACTATTTGCGGCCTCGCTGTTTCACGGATTTTTTTGCATGCAATTTTGCATGCATTTTTTTCACAGTAGTGTACCTATTTTTTATTTATTTATTTACGAAGGTCTGAACATTGAGTGTTTAAACAAGAGAGAATGTAAGAAAATGTAAATACCTCTATGAGACAAGTCTGTAAAGTATGTGGAGAGGTGGTTTACAGCCTTAAAACATTTATAATAAATGTTTTTTTTTTTTTAATTAAGCTGACTACTTGAAATCAATTGCTATATTGTACTTTATGTCAACTCTTTTTTTAAATTGTGTTTAGCGAAACATTTTTCTCATCTGGTTTACGTATTCAAAAAAGTGGCAGCCTACCAGTGGTTTGTTTTGTTGTTGCTTTTCACATGGTAACGCAAAATGTTGGGGCAAACCAGAGCCACAGAACTACAGTTAGCCGGTCTTAATGTCTGATACACTTTGTGTCTAAATGACACATACTAAACCATATGTAATATAAATAAATAAATCATTGCAATTTGAATACAAATGTAGCTAGCAAGCAACTGACACTTGGTATTAAACTCTATAATAAATACAGTATACAGCGTCTTAATACAAAAAAATGTAAAATGTGAAAACAATATTTTTCATTTTATTATCTTTTTTTTTTTTTGCATAACTAGGCAACCCGTTTGCAGTAAGGAGGATTTTTTTTATACAGTATACAGCGTCTTAATACAAAAAAATGTAAAATGTGAAAATAATGTTTTTCATTTTATTATCTTCTTTTTTTTTTGCATAACTAGGCAACCCGTTTGCAGTAAGGAGGATTTTTTTTTTTACCAAGCAAGCCCTTCTTCCTCCAACCTCCAAGGATCTGCATACATTTCAACTCTTTTTGATGTCAACATGGAGTGTGGCGAGAGCGTGCCGGCCCAAGATGAACATCTCAAATCAGACCGCTTGAATCTCAGCGGACTTTACCATGTGGGCCGGACCTTGGGAAGGGGCCACTATGCGGTGGTCAAACTGGCTCGGCATGTCAACACGGGGCAGCTGGTGGCTATCAAGATGATTGACAAGACCAAACTCGATGTCATGGCGACAAGCCACCTCTTACAGGAAGTCAGGTATAGATAGCGTGCTTCTGCTGTCTTCATATCAAGCGTGGATGTCAGACAATATGTTATTTCTATTCTTTTCAGATGTATGAGGCGGGTGCAACACCCCAACGTGGTTCGCCTTTATGAGGTCATCGACACGCCCACCACCCTTTACCTGGTCATGGAGCTGGCAGAGGGGGGCGACCTTTACGACTACATCCTTCGCCATGAGACCGGCGTGGCCGAGGGCACTGCCAAACGCCATTTTGCCCAGATTGTGCGTGCCGTGGCGTACTGCCACGAGCTCCACGTGGTGCATCGGGACCTGAAGCCAGAGAATGTGGTGTTCTTTCCGCAACAAGGGGCAGTGAAACTGACGGACTTTGGCTTTAGTAACTTATTCAAACCTGGGACCATGTTGGCCACCAGCTGTGGGTCGCTGGCGTATTCCGCACCTGAGATTCTGCTGGGAGAAGAGTATGATGCTCCAGCTGTGGGTAAGACTATTTTAAGAACTATCTTGTTGTGTATTACACAAAATTGAAAAACATTGCTGCCTTGAGATGCGAGTTTTTAGATACGATCTGTCCTTCCACCTGTTTTCTGCTTTGACTTGCAAGCACACGAGCGTTGCATGGTTGCAGTGACTCAACTTGCTTTACATTAAGCAGCATTTTGGCAGATACAATGCGTGAACAATTGTTTAAAAAAAACATCTTCAAGCTGTTTGATGCCACTCTTAGCTGAGGTCTACTCTCCAACTATACATAAGACTGAGAATTGCACATTGTGTATTAAAAACAACCACACAGCTTTGCCTTTTAGTCCGCTAGCGGTGAATAGCACAAACGGTACAGCAATACGTGTAGACCAGGGTTCTGCAACCTGCGGCTCTGGAACCACATGTTGCTCTTTAGTTCCACTCATGTGGCTCCATGTGGATCACTAAAAAAAAAGGTTTTTTTTATTTTTACATTTATTTATTTTTTTTAGCTAAAATATTATTTAAATGAATTAATGATTTCGATTTTTTTTAAATGAATAATAATTGTTTTTAAAAATGACAGTCCACTGTTTTTTAAGTATATATTTTTAGCTTTTAGTCTTTAATTGATAGGATAGCTGAAGAAAAGTTTATTTAAAAAAAAATATATCTAAAAATGCCCAAAAATTAATTGGAAAAGCAATAAAATTACCATAAAATGTCCATGAAATTTCCAAAAAGGCAGAAAAGAAAACATGCAAAAACTAACCAGAAAATGTCCAAAACAAAAGAAGAAATCCCAAAAATGACAATAAAATGTCCACAAAATTGACTAAAATGTTAGAAAATTGATAGCATAAAAGGCAGGTTTAAAAAAAAATATATAGCCACAAAATGTCAAAAACAGAAAGGCAGAAAATTCTTTGGAAAAAAAAAAATCTGAAAAACGGAAGATGAAAGGTAGAAGAAAATAAATGTCTACGTATTGGATGCTGCTCTCCTATTTTTGTGTTATGGTGCATTTCTAATTAGCTTTTGGGCCTTCAGTACATTACTAAACACACCGTTTCCTTCATCACAATCTTCAAATGCTTTGTGGCTCCAGACAGATTTTCTGTTATTTATTTGGCCTAAAATGGCTCTTGTGACAATAAAGGTTGCTGACCCCTGATGTAGACAAGACAATTATTTATACTTTAAGCAAAGAACTGAAAGATCATTGAGATTGCCTGCTGAGCATTAAGTAGAACATTGGCACTAATGTGTGAATGTGGTATAGCAGAAGGGTGTGAGATTTCAATAATAGGGAATCGTGGACAATTTGTGTTTCAGTTTCATTTTTTTTCCTGTTAACATGAGCATGTCACACCTCCTCTCTGTCGGTGTGTTTGCGAAAGTGTTTTGAAGAACTCCCTTGACCCCCCCCCCCCCCCCCCCGTCTGTATGTTCCTTCTCAATGCCTCCTGTCCTAAATCGCCAGTCCTCGTACTATTTGTCCTTTCACATTCATCTGCTTGTGTGGTTGTGTGTAACATGTACGTTGGGAATGTGTGTGTGTGTGCAAAGGATTAGCGTGTGTATCTGGGTCAGTCTAAGCAAGCCAGCCAACTGGGCACGTTCTGCAGTGGAGCCAAACACTGCAGTAAGTGTAAGTGTGTGCCTTCTCTGGATTTCTCATCTTGTGGGGACATTTTGTGATACTCGTCACACTTTTTGGGGACAGGAAATGGATGTCCCTTGGTGTTGTTTGGTGTAATGTGCTCTGAAGCGATTCAAGCCGGGTTCGAGTTCAAATCTGTCAGCTGGTTCGGGCCTTTGCTCTGTGTTGTGGGTATGCTGTGTAAATTCTGTCACTGGTCTTGAGCTTCTTAAATGGATTGATGTATAAATGGATGTGCATTACAATAAATGCGTTGACGCAGAGATGTGTAGTAGAAGATGCACACAGAACTGAAATCAGTCAAGAAGGTGCTCTTTATTGCCAAGATGGATTGCATCCATTTTGTTGGCGTCGGGCTCCCTTTTCAGGTTTTTGGGGAAAAACTATGGTTTTTTTTAACCATTAACATTGCATCATCAAAGAGAGAAGGCCATTTTCAACACTTCAGATTGGTCAAGTATTCATAAAAATACCAACAGTATATATATATTAGGGGTGTGCCAAAAAAATCCATTCTCATAAGAATCGCGATTCTCATTTAGTACGATTCAGAATCGATTTTAAATGTCCCAAAATCTTTATTATTATTAATTATTTTATACTGTCTTGCCTTTGTTTGTGTGTGCCTTCATTGGAAGCGCTGTTCATGTTGTACTCGATTTGGCTATTTTAGGGGCAGTGTGGTTCCACGCGGTCTGATACACTGTTGAGTTGTAGCCGCATTAGAGAGTAGAAGGAAAAAGTCACAATCAAGTTATTACAATAAAAGTTGTTTTTTTTCAGCGCGGAGTCGTTCTTTTGAGTGATAAAAGTGCCGCGAGTAGAGCACTTATTAACATTAGCGAGTCAGACTGGAGTAGAACGTTACGATTCTTTGCACATCTATACATTGAAGCAAAAATCATTGTCAATCAAATCATTTTGAATCAAAAATCGTTCTTAACCAAAAATCGATTCTGAATCAAATCGCAGACCCAAAAATCGTATTTGAATCGAATCGTGAGACATTCAAAGATTCCCACCCCTAATATATATATATATATATATATATATATATATATATATATATATATATATATATATATATATATATATATATATATATATATATATATATAAAGTATAAGTATATTTCTGAAGAAAATATCAACTTTGCCAAATTATGACTTAAGAGGTTTCGGCTCGATGCCAGCGAAATGGTTATTATAGTTAACAACAACAACGGAAATAACAAATTAAAATTAAAAACACATTTTCATTAATAAAATAAAAGCGATAAAGTGCTTTAAAAAACAACAACAACAACTCAAGGTACATTTTACATTCATAACACTAAACCTAATTATAAGTAAAGCTAAAATGTCCTTTGTATTCATCTATCAGTTAATTTTATAACTGATCTTTTAGGATTTATTTTAAATTTATTTCGATATTGCTGTCAGGCCATACAAAATTTGTGACCTTTTGTCTTGCACTCAACACTCTCCTATAAACTACAACTAATACTAAAATGAAGCATAAAAAAAAAAGCCAACAAACCTGCTCAAAGAACTAATTAAAACTAACTGGATTAAAAAAAAAAAAGTAAAAAATGAAATTAAAAAACTGCCAACAATTCAAAACGATTCTAGCCCAGCTAGATACATTAAACACGTGAGGTCAAACACAATCTGATGTTAGTTGGTCGCAAATGTCTTTAGATCATTTAGAATCACATATTTTTATTTTTTTTTCTTATTGCGGAAACCTGTAAGCTATTCCAGCTAGCTTTGGGCCTAAGGCTAATTGTACACGCTAGGCCGATCCGCCTGTCACTCACAGGACACATGTAGAGACAGACAACTGTTCACACACACTTTCACACTTTCATTTATAGAGAAATAGGAATTCATGCTGCCTGTCAGGCCAGTAAACCACTACTACACGGTCAATGACAAAGAAAATTCTGAAAATAGAAATCCATTGCAGCCATTATTAAAATTAAACTACAGGCATTTTTTCCGTACCATTTTAACATTTTCAACTGTTGTGCAAAAGTGTAAATACTGAGATATCAAAAGCGTAAAGGTCTTTCGTGCTCCAGACAGATGCATCACTTTTTTTCACATTCAGAATCAGCACATGCAGTAAGTGCCAACTTGCAAAATGTAAAATCAACCAAACACTCAAATTTAACTTTGAAATCAACACCGCGGCGGCACTAGACTATTTGTTTGCAGCTTTTACTGCTTTGAATGTGCACCCATCTACAGTAGATCATTATGTAACTTCCTGTTCTTCTCTCATGTTCTTATCTTTAACACCCCTGGTTGAGAGTCGCTAAAAGAAAAGGAAAACATATGCAGTAAAGTCATTGAGATGTCATCACCCACGAGCGCACATGCACGCTTAACTCATAGACGTCAGAATTTCATTTGAACAATTTCTTTTAGTTTCACATTTTTTCCCACTTTTGTAAACAAGAGTATGAAAACCTAGAAAAATGTATTGTACATTTAGAACAGATATAAAAGTTGTGATTCATTTTGAGTTAACGAGTAAAGTCATGTGATTAATTACAATAAAAAAATAATAACGCCCGATGCCGCTAATTTAAAAAAAAAGAAGAAGAAAAGATTATTAAAAATTAGGGGCGCCAGACGATTACATTTTTTAATTGTAATTAATTGCATGACTTCAATAGTTAACTCACGATTAATCACACATTTTATATCTGTTCTAAATGTACAATAAAAAAAATCTAGGTTTTCATATTCTTGTTAACAAAAGTTTTAACTATTTCTATTAGTTTAACTTATTTTTTTTTACTTTTGTCAACAAGAGTATGAAAACCTATTTTTTATTGTACATTTAAAACAGATATAAAATTTGTGATTAATCGTGAGTTAACTATTGAAGTCATGCGATTAATTACAATAAAAAATCGTAATCAGTCAGGCGATCAAAATTTTTTTTTGTAATTAATCGCATGACTTCACTAGTTAACTCACGTTCAATCACAAATTTTGTATCTATATCTAAATGTACGATTAAAAAAAATTCTAGCTTTTCATACTCTTGTTATCAAAAGTGGAGAAAAAAATGTTAAACTAATAGAAATAGTTCAAATGAATTTTTGACGTCTCTAGCCGTTAATGGCAGTGAATGAGTTAAATATCTACTTTGCCAGTGTAATACAATGTGGCACACTTTTGCGTACACTCATAGATGGAAAGGACACAACACAAGCTTCACTACTGATTTATGGACATGTGATGTTAGCCATGTTAGCTTTGCTAGCTCGCGAGGTCTGACTGCACAGTGGCTGGATGCTAACTTTAGAGTGCTGTGCTGTATGCAGTGGTCAAACTACTACAGTTAATACAAAATAAAGAAAAAGTGAATACGTTCTTCATTCTTGGTTCTTGGTTAGCGTGTTGGTCTTGAGAAGCAGGAATTCATCTGTATCGGCTTGAAAAAAAAAATGCTGTATATCGTACATCCCTATAAATAACCTTTACCCAGAAAGGAAATAATAATGAATGAATTTGAAATGACAATTAAATCTGATTCATACACACGCACATTAGAGGCACGCCCTTAATTAAACATAGCAAGATAATTGCTAACGGCAATCAGTGGAGTAACGTGGAGGTTAGCCTCATTAAAATCAATTTGAGCGAGAGTCAGCCAAAGCCAACTGAATGGTGTGGAATGTTTATTATTCATTTCGACACCGTTTGCAGTATTTCTATGTTGTCACTGCCCAGTTTTGACGCGTGTGTCACTTTGGCTCCATGCGGGTTGTTTAACGTGTTCTGCCAGTATGAATGTGACCATATCAGATATGTGTCAATGGAAAAGAACATGTAAAAGAAATTACATCACATTTGGGAACTTGGACTAACAATGTGACAAGTGGCCGCCATCTTGTTGGGATTTTTGTATTTTTTTGAGAGGGGGGCACAATTAGCATTTCAAATGCCTCTAAAAGTCAAATTAAGTCACAAAAAACAATGGCGACTTAAGTACATGACCTTCTACTCCTTACAAATAATGTTTTATTTAACGCTATATAAGTTGAGTTTTAGGGGCTGTTAGAAACGTCCCGGTAAGTTTGAGTTGTGGACTTTGTAAACTCCTTAAAATTTCACACCGTATGAGCTGATTTGTGGATCATTTGAGCTGAAAGTAGAGTCGCGTTTCCACCGCAGGACGTCCGGGTATGGCGTTCCCGTGACGTCACCCAAGCACCGCGCGCCGAAAATCACAAGAATGAGGAAAGAGGAAAAACTTTATGTGTTTGCTGTTTTTCTCTGCTTTTTATTTTATGCACTTGGCGTGGATGGATGGTTTGTGAGTGAGAGGAGACGGCGTCTCGATGAGTGGAACGAAAATAGGCAAAGGATTATTAAGAGAATTGTTTTGGTGGAAGAGTCTTAAGCCGAGAAGGCATCATCGTCGCGCATGAAGGTCAGATCATTTTTTATACAAACTCATTTTTAGCCAATCAGCATGAAAGCCCGATCGGGAGTTTTTCGGGCCATCTATTCAAATCTCATGTGCTTGTAATAGCCGAGAGCTGACGACTAGTTAGCCTGGCTGTCTCCCAGCGAAAAGGTTGCAGTTTAGTTTGACTTGGGGATTGTGAATGTGAGTGGGAACGATGATATGTCTCTTTGCCAGTCTTTTTTTTTTTTCTCTCTTTGCCAGTCTTATGATTGACATGTGATCAGTCCAACGTGTAAACTAGCTTGGACTCAAGCCATGTTTGTCCCTGCATGCAAGCGCGATAGAAAACAGATGATGCGCATAAGGGCCTGCTGTCCTTAACAAAGATAAACATTGCTTCCAGTTACATAATATTTGCTCATTACCTCTTTGACTGCCAGACGTTTTCAGAAAAGGGATGCCGTTGGGTGCCAGCCGATTTAAGCATTTTTGACTGATCTTTCAAGGTCCACAGAAAATTATGTCTTTGGACTATGGAAACACACATACTACCAAATGAAAGATTGGACTCTTATCTTTCATCAGAAAAAAAAGTTTGTTTCTACCTTATTCCGTTTTTCAGTAATCAACAATAGAAAATGGTTAGTTTCACCTCTGTTTTGAAACAAACGTCTTTTAACGTCTTTGGCACTCCTCCCTAGGATTTTACTAAACGTTATTTAACGTTTTTGGCAGTCAAAGAGTTACTGTCCAAAGGCTGTAGTTGATGCCTTTGTTCTTTTTTTGAATTGCCATTTTTGTGTTAAATGTGATGAGACTGAAACTGTTGGAAATGAGCACAAAATCTGGCAGTGTAAGGAACTAGGAAAGGTGATACATGTTTACAAATATAAAATGTGTTATTAGGGATGCGAGTTTGAACATGTTTCCTTGATGGGTCAATCCGAAAAAGAACATACAGTGGAAGGGAAAAGTGTATATATATATTAGGGGTGCAGCAAAATAAAAATTCTTGGCCGCAACTGAAAACTCAATATGAGGAAGCTGACGCTGAAAACCAAAACATAACTAGAATTATAATAAGCTATGTTAAAAACCTGGGAGGGAAAAAAAAAATCTGCAAATATGTGTGAAATGTCAAAGATTGGCATCACTGTCCCCGGACGAGCAAGCGTCCGCGACAGACAGGTTTTGCTGCTTTTAAGCTTTAATCACAACATCCTGTTTCGATCTTTTGGAACAAAGCTCAAAATCCACTCTATGGCAAATTTTTGACAAAAAAAATGTTGGTGGCTGAATTTTCAATACATGCCTAATGTGCAGCCTTTGGAATTTCTTCCATTTCTGCATAAATTGGTCATAAAATGTAGTCTGATCTTCATACAAACCTCTTCACGGGGCATTAAAACCTGATTGTGATGCTGTGTCACATGACCTCCATTGAGTGTCTCACACAAGACACCCGAAATAGATGTTAATGTTAAATGCTGTGCGTTGCTCCACTCTTCTGACCCAACACACACACACACACACACACACACACACACACACTCCCATTCAGCCTGCATCGAGACAGCAATTGCCCTCAAGCAATCCCGATAAATTTGCCTCCTTCATAGATTTTCAATTTCTAGCTCTTAAGGCCAAGTGTCATCAAGTTTATCTCGAAAGTTGTTTTCAGGACAAGTCTTTCAGGCTTTTATTAGGCAAGGCAAGGCAGCTTTATTTATACTGTATAGTGCGTTTGATACACAAGATACTAGGGATGCACGATAACGCTATTTCCAACCGATAAACCAATCATTTTGTGCCGGTGTCGATAACCCAAATGTAAGCCGATAATTGTTTGCAAAATTAAGAGGGGAGGGGGGTTTTGAGGAGTTGGGCACAAATTGAGCCACAACCACAACAGATGGACCAACGGGGGCAAGTCTATTATTATTGGCGGATTTCGTTATTATCTGGTTCATTTGTATGACGTCAAATTGGTCGATAATTGCAGATAGTTATCGGCCACCAATATTATCGTGCATCCCTACAAGATATCGAATTGTGATTCACATTATTATAAGTACAACATTTAAAAATCATTTACAAACGAGTTAATTTAAAAGCACCGTAAAGAAATATAAAAGTAGTTTACTAAATTTACTAAAAGATCAAACAGTGCAAGATTTAAGATTTTGGCATGATTTGGTTTGAATAGTTTGAATGAACTTAATCCTAGATATGGGATGGGTGGGTGGGTGGGTGGGGGGGGGTTATCTGGATTTAAAAGCACTTTTACTTGTGACTGACTTGACTTCTGTTGGCAGCTTATGCCATTTGTGTGCATCATAACAGCTAAATGCTGCTTCACCATGTTTGAACTCTGGGCTCCACAAAAAAAAAAAAAAAAGACCCAGTGTGTCACTTTTTCCACCTGGTATTAGACATATTGTTTTTCCCTGCTGCAATTCTACATCACTTATTAATGATAATAATAATAATTTTTAATAATCTTTTTTTAATTTTTTTTTATTCATTCGCTGCCATTGACGGCTAAAAACATCAAAAATACATTTGAACAATTTCTATTAGTTTAACTTTTTCCCCTCTTTTGTTAACAAGAGTATGAAAAGTACCATCAATCGTATATGCAATTATATTTTATGACCTTTGTTATACTGTACTAAACCACAGCAGAAATACTGTAAAAGTTGTTTCAAGATAAATAATTAACTCATTTACTGCCATTGACGGTTATAGACGTCCAAAAATGATTTTAACTATTTCTTTTAGTTTAACTTATTTTTTTCTACTTTTGTCAACAAGAGTATGAAAACCTATTTTTTTATTGTACATTTAAAACAGATATAAAATTTGTGATTAATCGTGAGTTAACTATTGAAGTCATGCGATTAATTACAATAAAAAATCCTAATCAGTCAGGCGATCAAAATTTTTTATTGTAATTAATCGCATGACTTCACTAGTTAACTCACGTTCAATCACAAATTTTGTATCTATATCTAAATGTACGATTAAAAAAAAATTCTAGCTTTTCATACTCTTGTTATCAAAAGTGGAGAAAAAAATGTTAAACTAATAGAAATAATTCAAATGAATTTTTGACGTTCAAAGCCGTCAATGGCAGTGAATGAGTTAAGATATTGGGCACTGAAACCCAGTTAGTCCAATTTCAGTATGAATAGCTAATAATAAGTAATATTGTAATGAAGTATTGTATCTGTTCATTTGTGGTCTTAGTGGTTAGCAGGCCACTAATGGTGGCTACAGTACGTCAGTGTGTACAGTATGTGTGATATTTCCTCGCGAGCTGGAAAAAGTATAATAGATGGCGTCTCCACCCTGTTGCGTAAGAGTTCTCGAACAGAGACGAGCGTGGCTGTGTACATTGTACGCCGATGACTGAGCGTGCTTGTTTGGACCGTAATGGCAGACAATGGCTGTATGTTTATTACTCGCGGGTGTGGGTAGCTGAATGAACCACACTGTTTTATGTTTTAATGTCAATGCAATGAAATTGAATTCATGTACATTGTGAATTTGAGTACAGTGTTTATTGATGAAAATTGTCACAGTCAACCACATAGTGTCGTCATTTGCCTCTGATGCTGAAACGGAGCATTTCTTTTTATTTGCCGCAAGGGACAAAAGTGTTCACTGTTGTCTGCCCTGGTATGCACCATCAAATCCAACCGTGGTTTTATAAGCCTTTCATAATCGGAGCTCTCGCACACACACGCTTGAGCACTTCCTGCATTTTACGGGCCAAATAAAGTAACCTTGAAAAGGGCGATGCCATGACAAGTCGCATTATATCACTGCTTTTTCAAGAAATTCAGCCTTTTTTTCTCAATCACCTGGATATAGGCAACGAGGAAGGAGAGAAACAAATAGCAAAAGATTCTCAAAATAGTACAACGCCAGCACACTCCTGTTGTTTGTGTGTACGTGTGTGTGTAAATCAGTCCCAGTGCTCTTGTCAGGCTTTTGATGTATGTGTGCGACGAGGAAGTGCAAGGGAAGGAAAGGGAGGGAAGCCACAGGAGGAAATACGTACGCAGTCAGCAACAGAAAGCATGCGTGAGTGTATGTTTGTCTGCAAGTGTGTCAGAAGAAGCACCAAAAATCTCTTTCTTTTTTCTGCGTACATCCCTGACAGTGTGTGTATTCATTCCATTGTGTGTTGCAGATATCTGGTCTCTGGGGGTGATCTTGTACATGTTGGTGTGCGGGGTTCCTCCCTTCCAGGAGGCCAACGACAGTGAGACTCTGGTCATGATTCTGGATTGTCGTTACTCCATCCCCGAGCACGTCTCGGGCGACTGCAGGGAGTAAGTACACAGTGGCGCTCTTTCACGTCCACTCAAGGAAAATGACCCGATGCCGCGCCATCACATCCTCATCTTTGCGCTACATTGATGAAATGCCATGTATTACTGAAGGCCGGCGAGATTTTACTGTCGCCCTTTGTTAGATCGCTAGTGACCGTAAAAGCATCTCATTAGTTTCAGTGAATAATTTTAGTGCTGCAGTCGGGCTGCGCATGGACATGCTTCGTTTAACTCTCAGCAAGGCAAGGTTGACTTTTTCAATGACACTTTGACATTACATCGGCAACAGTGTTGTAAAAGATGTCGACCGAGCACACGAATCGGCTAATGTCGCGTTACAGTTCATTACTTTCATTTGTGAACGGAAACTGAATGTTAACTCATTCGCTGCCATTGACGGCTAAAAACGTCAAAAATACATTTGAACAATTTCGATTCGTTAAACAATGTTGTTCCCCTCTTTTGTTAACAAGAGTATGAAAAGCTAGATTTTTTTTATTGTGCATTTAGAACAGATGTACAATTTGTGATTAATCGTGAGTTAACTAGTAAAGTCATGCGATTAATTCCGATTAAAATTTTAATCACCTGACCCCCCCAAATTTTTAATAATATTTTTTCTTTTTTTAATTAATTTGCTGCCTTTGACTGCTATGAACGTCAAAAATACATTTGAACAATTTCGATTCGTTAAACAATGTTGTTCCCCTCTTTTGTTAACAAGAGTATGAAAAGCTAGATTTTTTTTATTGTGCATTTAGAACAGATGTAAAATTTGTGATTAATCGTGAGTTAACTAGTAAAGTCATGCGATTAATTCCGATTAAAATTTTAATCACCTGACCCCCCCAAATTTTTAATAATCTTTTTTCTTTTTTTAATTAATTCGCTGCCTTTGACGGCTAAAAACGTCAAAAATACATTCGAACAATTTCGATTAGTTAAACAATGTTGTTCCCCTCTTTTGTTAACAAGAGTATGAAAAGCTAGATTTTTTTTATTGTGCATTTAGAACAGATGTAAAATTTGTGATTAATCGTGAGTTAACTAGTAAAGTCATGCGATTAATTCCGATTAAAATTTTAATCACCTGACCCCCCAAATTTTTAATAATCTTTTTTCTTTTTTTTAATTAATTCGCTGCCTTTGACGGCTATAAACGTCAAAAATACATTCGAACAATTTCGATTAGTTAAACAATGTTGTTCCCCTCTTTTGTTAACAAGAGTATGAAAAGCTCGATTTTTTTTATTGTGCATTTAGAACAGATGTAAAATTTGTGATTAATCGTGAGTTAACTAGTAAAGTCATGCGATTAATTCCGATTAAAATTTTAATCACCTGACCCCCAAATTTTTAATAATCTTTTTTCTTTTTTTAATTAATTCGCTGCCTTTGACGGCTATAAACGTCAAAAATACATTTGAACAATTTCGATTAGTTCAACAATGTTGTTTCCCTCTTTTGTTAACAAGAGTAGGAAAAGCTAGATTTTTTTTATTGTGCATTTAGAACAGATGTAAAATTTGTGATTAATCGTGAGTTAACTTGTAAAGTCATGCGATTAATTCCGATTAAAATTTTAATCACCCGACCCCCCAAATTTTTAATAATCTTTTTTCTTTTTTTAATTAATTCGCTGCCTTTGACGGCTATAAACGTCAAAAATACATTTGAACAATTTCGATTAGTTAAACAATGTTGTTCCCCTCTTTTGTTAACAAGAGTATGAAAAGCTCGATTTTTTTTATTGTGCATTTAGAACAGATGTAAAATTTGTGATTAATCGTGAGTTAACTAGTAAAGTCATGCGATTAATTCCGATTCAAATTTTAATCACCTGACCCCCCAAATTTTTAATAATCTTTTTTTCTTTTTTTAATTAATTCGCTGCCTTTGACGGCTATAAACGTCAAAAATACATTCGAACAATTTCGATTAGTTAAACAATGTTGTTCCCCTCTTTTGTTAACAAGAGTATGAAAAGCTAGATTTTTTTTATTGTGCATTTAGAACAGATGTAAAATTTGTGATTAATCGTGAGTTAACTAGTAAAGTCATGCGATTAATTCCGATTAAAATTTTAATCACCTGACCCCCCAAATTTTTAATAATCTTTTTTCTTTTTTTTAATTAATTCGCTGCCTTTGACGGCTATAAACGTCAAAAATACATTTGAACAATTTCGATTAGTTAAACAATGTTGTTCCCCTCTTTTGTTAACAAGAGTATGAAAAGCTAGATTTTTTTTATTGTGCATTTAGAACAGATGTAAAATTTGTGATTAATCGTGAGTTAACTAGTAAAGTCATGTGATTAATTCCGATTAAAATTTTAATCACCTGACCCCCCAAATTTTTAATAATCTTTTTTCTTTTTTTAATTAATTCGCTGCCTTTGACGGCTATAAACGTCAAAAATACATTTGAACAATTTCGATTAGTTAAACAATGTTGTTCCCCTCTTTTGTTAACAAGAGTATGAAAAGCTCGATTTTTTTTATTGTGCATTTAGAACAGATGTAAAATTTGTGATTAATCGTGAGTTAACTAGTAAAGTCATGCGATTAATTCCGATTCAAATTTTAATCACCTGACCCCCCAAATTTTTAATAATCTTTTTTTCTTTTTTTAATTAATTCGCTGCCTTTGACGGCTATAAACGTCAAAAATACATTCGAACAATTTCGATTAGTTAAACAATGTTGTTCCCCTCTTTTGTTAACAAGAGTATGAAAAGCTAGATTTTTTTTATTGTGCATTTAGAACAGATGTAAAATTTGTGATTAATCGTGAGTTAACTAGTAAAGTCATGCGATTAATTCCGATTAAAATTTTAATCACCTGACCCCCCAAATTTTTAATAATCTTTTTTCTTTTTTTAATTAATTCGCTGCCTTTGACGGCTATAAACGTCGAAAATTCATTTGAACTCATTTCTATTAGTTAAAAAAAAAAAATGCACTTTTGTTAGCAAGAGTATGAAAACGTAGAATTTGTTTTCATTGTACATTTAGAACAGATATAAAATTTGTGATTAATCGTGAGTTAACTAGTAAAGTCATGCGATTAATTCCGATTAAAATTTTAATCACCTGACCCCCCAAATTTTTAATAATCTTTTTTTAATTAATTCGCTGCCTTTGACGGCTATAAACGTCGAAAATTCATTTGAACTAATTTCTATTAGTTTAAAAAAAAATGCACTTTTGTTAGCAAGAGTATGAAAACCTAGAATTTGTTTTCATTGTACATTTAGAACAGATATAAAATTTGCGATTAATCGTGAGTTAACTAGTGAAGTCATACGATTAATTACAATTTAAAAATCGAATTGCCTGTCGCCCCTAATTTTTAATATATATATATATTTTTTTTAATGAATTGATGGTAGTGAATGAATTAAGCTGCATTCATTGCTGATGTCAAATTATAATAAAGGCAAAATGACCCGAGTTACTACTTACTATATACCCTATAGGAACCTAATAGTAGACATAATGTTTTCACTGTCAACATTTGAAAACATATTTTTTGTGTTTGACATGAGAAGATATACGGTGCTAAAAGCGGTCTAATAACTGTCATTTGTGTCTTTTTCCTGAGGGACAAAATGAAAATGTCACATACTGTACATTGCTGTCTTTTTAAGTTGCCGTTCATTCATTTCCCCGTTGAGTAAGCATAAATGTGTTCAGCCCAGTGGCTGGCTGTTTGACCACAAACACCGCGGGATATATCTGATCCAACACAATCTGCGCTCACATGGTCACATGATGGAACGTCTGAGCAGAACAGAACAACCTTCGGGATATTCGTAATGGGTCTCATGAGCTTGTGTGTTGTGTGGAGCTCCCAAGAAACCGGCATGACATTCATTTGCATTCATGGCACATGGACACAATGTTCTGTAGTTGGAATGCAAAACAAAAAAAAAGATCATTTGGAACACCTTCAAAAAAAAAAAAAAAAAGTACATTTCTTCCAGCTAAATGTATGGCTTGAGTGACTTGAATTCTACAATGTGTAATGACCAGGGAGATGTAATGATTTAATAGAAATCACACGTTTCAATGAAACTAAAAAAAGAAAAAAAACATTCTGATGTTTGATGACCAACTTTTTTACCCTAAAATCAAGGCCTTAAATAGCATTAAGAAGCATTAAATATGATGTCGAGAGTAGGGATGCACCGAAATGAAAATGTTTGGCTGAAACCGAAAAATTCAAAATGCTTGGCCGAAAACCGAAGGGCCGGGAAAAAAAAGCCTATTTTTACTATCATTGCATTTATTATAATAATTAAAATGATAATATTATTATAAAATATTTATTTAGCACTGGCATTTTAACCAAGCACAATATAAATTGAAATGTGCCCACACCGCAGACATGTTGGCTTAATGGTACATTAAACACAGAACGAGGGTTGAGCATTTTCTGGCGGTGCGATTGCACCTTATAGTCAATGTAGTTTGCACAGGCGGGCACGGGAGCGTGCAGCGGGACAAGGTGCGGTGCACTTAAAATCCGCAAATTCAAACAGACGCTTGCTTGCTTGCTTGCAGCGTTTTTTTGCTTGCGTCACCACAACCTATTTCGGCCATATTCTTTCGGCTTTAATTTTATTTCGGCCGAATGGCAAAAAATAGCCATTTTCGGTGGGCGAATATTCGGTGCATCACTAGTCGAGAGGCATTAAAAATGTGAATACAATAGTTGTTCATGCTTTATTTTTGTACATCGTTGTGTAAAATAGTCACTATAACACAATTTTGCAATAATGAATGAAAATATATGTATTTGTGGGGACTGTTGACTAATTGTAATTCACAATGAACAAAATGGCCTGAGACCTTGGGTTGCTTCATGTTCCAAATACATAAATTGCTCTGAATTTTAAAATGAAAAATGTAGTGTTCCTGTCACCAACATCCAACATAAAACACTAATGCCACCTAGTGGAAGAAAATATACCTCAACACACTGTATTTTCACAATAGTATCTGATTGTGTTTTTTTTTGTCAGTCTGATCTCCAGGATGCTCCAGAAGGATCCGTCGGTCCGAGCGTCGCTGCAGGAGATCGAGACTCACCACTGGTTACAGGGGCTGGACAATGTGCTGCTCAGCCCAGAGGCCCCTCCCCATTGGCTCTCGGGGGCTCTCTCCTCTACCTCGCCGCTCTCCCGAATGGTCGAGTCCGGCGACCTGCTCGCCGCCAAGCCGCAGTCTTTGCCCGCGCCGCGGCAGGTCAACCTGAGCTACTCTCTGCACCCTCCGCCGGCCGAGGAACCTCGCGTTGCCAGGAACCTCCCGGCTCTCCTGCAGATCTGTGAGGAGGAGGAGGAGGAGGAGGAAGAAGACGAAGACGAAGGCAACCTGGCCAAAGAGTGTGAAGGTTTGTTGTCTTTGTCTGTAACTAAGCCTCAGAAAGACATTGAGGTGGCGCTGGAAGGTGCGGACGGTCATGGAGAAAGAGAGGAAGAACGAGTGGGCCCGGAGGAGAAGTCAGAGGAAGACGAGGATGGAGCAGAGATGGAGATCGAACACACGGGCAGTGCCTGCGTGATTTCGTACCAACCAGTCGGTCACCTCGACAATGTCGTGAGCCGCGCGCCCGAGCCCCCCGCCTCGTGTGAGGCCGAGCCCGCTTTGAGGATGCCGTGCTGCCAGGGGTGGAGCGAGAGCGTCCCCCACCAAGAGACGGAACCAAACAACAACCTCAACAAAGCCGCCGGCGCCTGCGCTTCACCCAAGAAACAAAAGTCAAGCCGCGGAGCCAAGAAGGAGCAGAGGACGGACATGGGCGCCAGGGACGACTTTGTGACGGACAGATCGCAATCGCGCACTGCCACGGGGTCCTGGGACGAAGCTGCCACCGCCGCCGCCGCCGCCGCCGCCAGGGTGGAGCCCACAGGGAAACGCCACAGCCTGAAACTGCGCGAGCGCCTCTTCCAGCTGCCGCTGTGCGAGAAAGCGCTGGCCTTCAACATCCCCACAAACAACAAAGCCAAGATCCTCCCGCTGGCTCAGTATAACTGTTGCCATGTGCTCTAAATGACACCGCTTGGGACACACACACGCACACAGCTGACGACAGGAGACGTTGGAGTGCACACTTGAGCAGCAAACACGATGTTAAGCTCCAGTTTAGTACATCAGCAGCCACTTTGCGGCTTGGTGAGGGACTTAGCGCACCACGAGTGTTGCAAGCACTGTACCCGCACTGAAGAAGAGAAGAAGACTTTCCCGATGAGGTGCCTACAATGAAGGCTTCACTGAAAAAAGAAAATAAAAATAGCACTTGTTTCTTCTTCTTCTTCTTCTTCTTCCCTTTGCACAACCCGCTTCTCTGGTTACAAACCTCTTAATATAAGCTGAGAGACTGTTACAATATGTTATGACGATATGCTACACGCTCTAATATGCCTCAGACTGAGATGATTGTATCATTCTCCGTCCTCTTAATGTTCTGTCCGTTGGATCACTCGCCCTCATAGTTTTTGTTGTCACAACCGGGACGCTCGTCGCCATGGGAACCGTGTGACTTGCTGTGCATGCTGTTACTGTTATTTATCACCATATACCTCCATATCGTGTCTTGGATTTTTTGCAGGACACTGCTGTTGTCTTGTCACCTTGATTGCACACAGTACAGTACATGGTAGCTTCCTACTGTACATCTACAAATATTATGTGTTACATATATTGGTAGGGGAGTCAACTCCATGTATATTTTGTGTATTTTCACATCCACTTACGTCTTATTTGAGGTGGAGATGATAAATGTACAGTAGATACATTTTGTACAGTGACAAGGGCCAAAGCTAAGCTATTGTACATAAATATGTAGTTTCACTGTAGCCTGCAGAGCAGCTTACTTGTGTTCATTTCTACAGTTTAATGCCAAAATTGGTTATCCAACATGGATCATACAGTGGCCGCTTATAGACAAAGCGTGAAATCTTGATTATTTATCGCTCCTATTTTAGCAGCAATGTAAGTGTAAAATTTGTACCAAGAACAGATTAAATATAAAAGCGATTATTCCTGTACAGTTGCAGCTTGCCTCTCCCTGGTGTGTTCTCTCTCTTTGTAATTATACGATCACGTCTCCCCGGAGCCATGTACTTATTTTTTTGTGTTTATTTATTAAAATGGATTAAATCAATGTAACCGTTGTGCTCAGTATCATTTGCCAAGAAGAAAAAGCAGCTTTATTTACTTGTGTCTTTATTGAATAAAATTATTCATTGTCATCTCAAGTTAACACATGCAGAACACTTTATGTAGTTTGTGGCTGGATGTGGAAGAACTACTTTCTATTGTAAACAGCGAGGCGCCACAAGCAATGTTTTTGGAAGAATAAACCTCCAAAGTGTGATTGACCCCATTCGCGTCCTCCATGATGGTCAATCTGTCAGCATTGAAGCATGAATAGCACAATGTGCTCCAAGGCAAATTAGTGGTAATACTGCTGAGTTAAGCAGTCAGAGGCACAATACAGAATATAAAAGCATTTGACGCCACAGTTTACAAAATATAAAATGATTGGGGGGGGTGGATGACAGCAGCAGATCTCAAGTGGTCTGTCCATCGCTCTCAACACTTAACATTCAACCCAAGTGTGTTTTTTTCCCAACATGTTGAAAATTATATTGCTTCTACTGTATTGTCAACATCATGGATTATGATTTGTAATATTTGGGAGCTTATTGGCATTTTAGCATGAGCATTTAGTTTAATTTTAGCATCTTAGCAGTACCATTTTTTTTTCTCAACATCAGTACCAAAACATTCTATCGGCTAAAAAAAAAGTTTATTTTGTCTACAAATCTATATAGTACTGTTTTTTCTTTTTTAAGACAAAAAAGGTTGTGCTTTACTTTAACTAGTTTCGGTGTCGACTGCTGGAACATCAGCTGATAAGACACGTCACAACTGTCAGTTTGACAGCTTCTGAGGAAGGCGGCTGTCGACACCGAAACTAGTCAAGGTAAAGAACAAGCTTTTTTTTGTCTTAAAAAAAAAAAAGACAAACCATATGACTGCATTCTGTTATCGTCGTTAGCAAAGAATGAGAAGTAGTTTCGGTTTGTAGTACAGTACTGTACTTACGTAAAACAAATTTAAGTTATAATAGGGTGACCGGATTTATTAAATTAAAAAATCGAGACACTAAAATGTAGCTGAAAATCAAATATACAATAAATTCTCACCAAGAACTATTTATAACACATTTAATCAGTAGTAGATCGCGGTGGTTGTGTTATTGCTTTAGCTAATGCTAAATGGCTGGCTGTGCCGTTTACCTTGCGCCGGTCCCGCACTGTAACGTTGGAAATATGCCGCTAGAAAAGCTCCGCTTGCCTTTGTATTCACTGGCGACCGCATCATTATGCTAGTATAACTACATTTCCCATGATTCTCAAACACAGAAGCAGGAAGTAGTTTAGATCCAGTATGTCGACAACACGCCTGTTAGTGATTCGATGTTAAACTTTAGAATAGTTCTATGAATCGCTATGACAACTGTTTGTGGTTGACCTACACGTGGCCCAAACAATTGGCTTATTGACAACAACAACAAACAAAAAAAAGATAAAACAATGAAGCCGGGCTGGCGAAATATGTCGGGACCGGGACACAAGTTTCAAAACGACAGCCATCCTGAGACAATCCTCGATAAAACGAGACGTCTGTCACCATAGGTTACAATAAAGAGAGTAGCTTTTAAGTAATTCGTTTCACTTAAATATTTACCTTTTGTACTCACTGTAGCTTAGCGGTGTCAGCATGATAATACATATTTTGCCTCTCTGACTCAAATCTTCTAAAGGCAACTCCTGTACAACAAACAATGTTTGCATTCAGTTTGCACATATTTTTTTTGCAAATAGTACAAACAAATTCTAAATGCTGTTTGAATTGCACATTCAGTGTACGGGTGATAGGAGAGTGCAACTCAGAGCGTGTACACTGTATAAGCAACATGTGTCTTAATAACAAGAAGCTGGGTGGAATTACAATTGACATTTCACACTTTGGAGACAAAGCTTTTCAAGAGAGCCCAAAAACGGCGTGGTTGGTCAACCATTACTATTGCCTCATTAACGAGCGCAAGCCACTTTTAACACCTTTCACACAAACCAATAGTATAGATTTTTTTAAAATTATTATTATTGAATGAAATTGATCAAATTGTGACATATGGGGTCAGACTCAAGGGATATAAATGTTGTATGTGTGTTGTATGTCACTGTTAATGTTGTTGTGGGTAAAGTGTCATACAGTCAAAAAATTATGTTGAAACAAATATACAAACCAACTTTGTATGTTTTTTTTATTCTTCCTTTAAAGAAAATCCATCCAGGATTTTTCTTATTCCCATTGAATATCTTTTTATACATCTACGACTGGTGTAAGGCATTTGTCAATTCGAAATACAATTCATTTTGTTAAAATTGTAATAAAATTTAAAAAAGCAAAATGTCTCCAAAGTATAAAATGGCACCTTTAAAAGAATGTATGAGGAGTATACGGGCACAACAGCACGCTATTGAAGCTCAGCGATTGTTCTTTTTGGGTCTCGTAGATCCATTGCCTCACATTTTGAAAGCGATTCACGACTCCTCAGAACGCAGGTTCTGGAAGAGAACGTAAGAATACATATTACAGGCCGAACATAAACCCAACACAGCAGCCACATGCAACACCATTAATAACATTGATTTTGTCTTCATACAACATCATGATAAACTCTAAAAAAAACTAAGTACCACAAGATGTGATTGAAATTAAGACTTTGAATTTAAAAGTGACAGTGTGCAATAACGCCATCTAGTGGTGAACAAAAAATCCGTTCAATTGATAACACAGTATTGATTTCAATACTGACTATTTTTCTCACATTTGGTCTTCAGAAAAAACCCAAATGCTGACACCAAAGAAGATCCCTAATGACATCCATGATGGCATCCCCCCCCATCAGAGAGCTAATAAAATAACATGACGACAACGTCACTTGCACTGCGATCAAGAACCAACTGATCAATAAGATCAACTCCAGACTTTTTCTATTGTCATCATTTGTCTTGAAGTAACATGAGTATGGACACCACAAGTGTACTGACCTGCTGTCGTAAAGCCTGCATGGATTTGTATTGCATGTGGGCTAGCTTTTTTCGGACCCAGTCTGGTTCATCTGGGATGAGGGCCGCCACTATCACCTTGACTATGATGAGAACATGCTGCAAAAACATTTGAAAACAACCTGCACTCAGAAAAATGAATTAGGGAATATTTTATTTTTAAGCAAATTGATCTATTTCATTTTATTGAAATTATACTTATTTATTTTAGAATGTATTAGACTCCTTAAAATCAGCATTAATCTGTGAATTTGTATGAATATAATTAAAAAATGGCAAAGTGTGGATTAGCCAAGATTAGTTAAAATTAATGAAATTGTGCTACAGTTTTTCTCCATAGGTTTGGCACATTTCTTGAAACTGAGATGACATTTTCAAAATACCATGGACAAATCCCAAAGCCACCTTACAATTGGTGCCAACTGAATGGCATTTCTCATTGCTTTTATCAAATTGCCAATGTCTTAGTACATGTCTCAATTGTCTCAGTGGATCTGTGCAAATAAATGGTTGTGTACATTTAGCCTACAGTTAGCACAATGTGCACACAGTTAGCACATTTTCCAAATGAATAGATCTTGCTGATGGAATTGGATGAGTTGTTTTTCAGTCTAATGCCTGTCCTCTCCGAAACATGTCAGTGTGTAAGTCATAATATGCAAAATCTTCAGTTCAATTGTCAAAATTAGTCCAGCATATCACAAGGGAATGTTGTGGAGGATGGGTGAAACATTCACGCGTTTTTTTTTTTCTTTGCTGCATTGCAAGGGAAAATATCCGCCGCAACGTGGATGAAAACCTTTGGCCAAACAGAGAGCAGCCTTTGGCTGGTCAAGAAAATGAGGGGGAAGTTGACGAGTGTGACTGCACAGTAAATTTGACTCTTATTTAGAGTAAATTTGACTTTAGTTTAGAGTAATATTTACACTTGGAAGAAAGTAAAATAAAGAATTAAAAAAATAAATAAAAGTCATTCAAGGGTATAACTCATACATCTGTCATTGTTTATTCAAAATACCATGGGTTTATTAGTATTATTATTATTATTACATAGTTTATTGGCCTGTTTTGTATTTCAAATTTGATATGTAACTCAAATACATTCTTTTTAAGAATATGTCTGCCCTGAAACAATTCTGAGAGTGCGCAGGTAAGTCATGTGTGTGTCATTGTGTGAGAATCCCTCATACCTCAGCCATGACGGCAATCAGCATGATCTCGTCGCTGCTCATCTGGCCCTCGTGACGCATCCTTTGCAATTGTGGCGACAACGTCAGCAGCCAGCAGTTAGACACGACCGCGACAAAACTCAAGATCTCAAATGCGATCTGGAGGACGAGAAAAAATGACACCAGTTAACTAGTCACAAACGCGTCCGCGGCGTTATAGTGCTGACCTGCCATACGCCCATGTTGGCCGCGGGGGCACAGAACGGCTTGCGGAAGAGTTTACAGATCTTGTAGGCGTCGGAGCGGATCTCCATTACGTTGTTGATGAGCAGCAGCACGGCCGTCAGCGGGTAAACGCACGAGAAAAGACTCAGATAGCCAAACTGCACCAGGAGCTCAATGTACTCTGCGAAAAGGCCCTGGTGGAAAACAGGAAGTTGCCACCTTATTGTTTTCTTATACATGAGGTTCCCTTTCAGTAGTCTGTGCCTCACCGTTTTTAAATAAATAATAATGCCAACATAATAAAACAAAAAAAAAAGTATACTCACAGGGAACACTGGCAGAGTGATTTGATTCCTAAATTTGTCCTCTTCCGGGTCATCTTCAGTCTCTCTCCTGTGGGGGGCGCTAACAAAGTGGTCCACAAGGAAAGGGATCACCACTTCTGTCACCTGGTTCACCAACTGGGTCACGATCAGCAAAGAGGCCAGGCGCTGCACATTGAAAGAAATGATACATGTGACTAGATTTGTTTTTTTATTTGTTCACTTTTATAAAAAAAAAAATTCCAGAAAGGCTTTTCATTTGTTGTACATATGTGGCTGGTGAGAGTAGTGATGTGGAGGTCGGCTGTCACCTTACGAAGCAACGGCACATCCTGCTTGACAAATGCAATGTGGAAGAGGACTGCAAAGTAGTTGAAAAATGTGAACTAATAAAAAGAGGAAGAAAAGCAGCGGAGTCATCAGACAGTTGGATGATGTAATTATGGCCGTGAAAAAGGGGGGAAACTCACCACCAACACTTTGGCTGTCAGGTGGTTCTGGAAGGCAGACTCTTCTCTGTGGTTCTCTGAAAGCACACAGGTTCAATAAGCTAATGGTGGGTAACAATATCCAAACATCACCATACAATAGTATCATGATATAAACCTTACGATATGACAATCATCACAATATTTTGGGGAATACTGAAAAAAAAAAAAAAAAAAGATCATATTGAAAAACACAATACATAATAACAGCAGTGACAAACCAAAACAAAAAAAAAAAGCTTGGCCAGTCATTTGATTGTCATGTGCTCCTATTGCCGCAAAGCATCATGGTCTATGTAATTCACAATGCTGTGTTTGGCAAAAACATGTCACAAAAAACATGTGGCACAAATAACCATAGCAGTAAGTCCAGTTAGCTAACTAGTGATGGACAAATGAAGCACTTAAAAGCATTTGTGCTTTAACCATTCATATTATTCCCTCTGACAATAAAGCATAGCCTACCAACAAATCGGTGGTCCAGCAAATAAATTGCCCTTTAAGGGTGATTTTGGTGGTGGGTGGTGATCAGGGTTGGGAGGGTTACTTTTAAAATGTAATCCATTATAGTTACAAGTTATCTGCTCAGAAATGTAGTTAGTAACATAATCCAAGTACCAAAATATTAAAGTAATGTAACCGGATTACTTTTGGATTACTCCAATATTGAGTATGCTCATGAAGACAAAATAAAAATAAATATCACCACATTATATATTCGATACAATGAACCCCTGATATTTGCGCGTGATAGGGATTTGCAGCCTACAAATAGGAAAAAATCCTAGTGTAATTAAAAAGCATGTAGGCTATTTATTGATTGATTGATTAAAGGCATATAGTTTTCAAACTGTCACTGAAAGCAACCACACCTCACAGACAGACAGACAGACAGACAGACAGACAGACAGACAGACAGACAGACAGATAGATAGATAGATAGATAGATAGATAGATAGATAGATAGATAGATAGATAGATAGATAGATAGATAGATAGATAGATGCCAATAAGGATGACGATGTGTGACTGCAAAATGAACTTTTATCCCAGTCACAAGTTTAGCCGTGTATATGTTGTGTATGATGTTTAAATTGGTGGGAGGAAGATTTGTTTGGAAGGTGTAACTCACATTATGGTTGTAGGCTAGCGGGCTAGCTAGCAAGAAGCTACAGCGTGTAGCATGCCGCTGGACTCTTAGCTCAAACTTTCACTCGGAGTAAGTTCCAGTTGATTACCGGTCGCCATTTTTTCCTCCCGTCCGTGAAGCTTTTTCAAACTGCCCGCGTGTGGAGGACACGACTAGTCAGTTCGTTCGTTCCCACCTCCCCCACATGTAGCAACTGTCCCTCTCGCTCTGTCCTTCTCTCTCTCTCTCTCTCTCTCTCTCTCTCTCAGAAATTGTAATCCCCATTTTTAATAAATGTACTTGTAATCTGATTACATGTTTTTTCCTGTAACTGTAATGGAATACAGTTACTTTTTTTTTTTGCAATCTGATTACGTAACTTTACGCATTACATGTACTCCGTTTCTCCCCAAGCCTGGTGGTGATGGACAAATGAAGCTTCATAAAGCACTTGTGATATTTTTTGACTCCTCTAGATGGCACTCTTGGTTTAAAGATGCAGTGGAAGTGTAAACAATTTCCATTGCACATGCCTTTATCTTTAAATCTAGAGCACCACCTAGAGGAGTAAAAAAATATTGCAAGTGCTTCATTAAGCTTCATTTTCCCATCAGGTAACATTAACCTCAACGTACACAAATGGCCTACAATGATAATCACTAATAACACTTAATATTGAGGCACGCACACTTTGTGAATGGAGTTAATTTATGAAGGAATTCAAATGTGTTATCTTTATCTTCATCTGGCCCTTCGCGTGGGTCTTAAACGTGAGTGTCCAAAACATGCCTAATTAAAATTAACCTGCAATAAAAACTAACCACCAGGGGGTGCTGGAACTGCAAAAATGGAATACAGCCTCTCCTTTTTAACAGATGTGCTGCTTTTAAGGTCATGACAACAATGTGTGCAATTTCAATATCATGATATTGCCGTTATCGCTACATATCCCCACTGAACAACATTAACGTTCGGTCTGGACATCTCCTTTTCTTTTGAAAAATTGTCACTAGAAGGCTAGATAAATACAGTTCTAAAAGTCTTGGGGCTCACTCACCAAATTCAGTCAGCGACTGGGCCACTGTTTTATATAGAGTAGCCAGCACATTCGTGTAGACAATGTGAAGCACAGAAGGTGCGTAGAGCAACGTCTGCGACACCACCGAGTCCCATTCCTCGTGTAGCCACATCACTTGGCTCTCGGCCCAGTAGAAACAAAGCATACCGAGGATCACCATCCCTGCACACACGTGCAACGACAGTGATTAAGAATAGCTCATTTGTCCTAAATGAGCCATACATTCCCTTTTAAGGCATTGACGTACACTAGCTAAGAAAACATAAACAAATGACAGAATAATTCATAGACAAACATTTTAAAAAAAATGTTCAACCCAGTCAGGCATACCCAGAAAGAGTCCCACCACCGGGATGGAGACCAGTGCCATCCGCAGTTCCCTCTGCCATTCGGGAAACTGTGGCTCCATACGACCAGTGATGGGGTTCAACCCAAGATGGCCGTTGAAAGCGGGCCGAGGTTCGGCAAAGCGGTCGGCGAGATGAAGGGTCCCCCAGCGGTAGGACGTGGAGGAGCTGCGACGCTTCCACAGCTCCATGAAGACGGTGGACCACAGCATGCTGAACACAGCCTGGATCATGTGACCACTGACGGTGAGTCCGGAGTCCGCTTCGTGGAGCTCAGCCTGTGAGCCGACCACTGCCTCCACCGCTTCCTTCTGCACCTCACCTGGGAACAACGGTCCCAAACCCATACATTACCTATTGGCAAGATGTTTGGGACAGCAGAAATAATTGAAGAAATGACTGTCCTTCAGTCCTATTTTATAAATACTCAGCTTATGATTTGAAGATACTAACATGTTTATAAAAATGGCTTTAATAACATGCTTACAGCATTATGACCATTTGCAAAAGCTGTATCTACAAATGTTGTAATGAACAGTTTAAATTCACAGTAAAAGCGGTAGGTATTAACTCTTTCACTGCCAGACGTTTTCAGAAACGGGATGTCGCCAGTGCCAGCCGATTTAAGCATTTTGACTGATCTTTCAAGGTCCACAGAAAATGTTGTGTTTGGACTATGGAAACACACATACTACCAAATGAAAGATTGGACTCTCATCTTTCATCAGAAAGACTTTAGTTTATTTAGTTTATGATGATCATCGTCGTCATCAATGTGCTCTTTTAGCGTTGGTCAATGCCTTTCGTCTTGTAAGTGTAGAGCTGCTAGCAAACGGGGCGCCATTCTCCGTGTGCTCCTCCTCGGCCATCTAGCTCTCCCCCCCATGTCTCCTACTGCCGCGTCAATGCTTTCCAACCACGGAGTCATCATCATCATCGATGATGATCATCGTCGTCATCAATGTGCTCTTTATCGTTGGTCGATGCTTTTCGAATTTGAAAAAAAAACGGCTCGGGCGTGAGCTGCCGCAACCGGTCGCCATTTTTCCTTTGTCTAACATTCTCATCTCCTGCTCGACGCTCTAGCTCCGCCTCTACTGACGCCCACCTGATCTTGTCAAAAGAGAGTCATCGCTGCCCTCTAGGGGCCAAAAATAGTCATTAGGCTCAAAAAACCTGATTGAAATTTTCACCACATCTCTGGAAGGCTTGCCGGCACCCGTTTCAAAAAAAAATAAAAATAAAAATTGGATAACGTCTTTAGACGTCATTGGCAGCGCTCCGTAGGTTTTTACTTGACGTCTTTAAACGTCAGTGGCAGCGAAATTAACAATACTGTACATATTTTATTGTAGTACTGTACTAAAATTGGACCACACCTTATAGTAAGAATTGGTTCCATCCCCCCCAAAAAAAATATATATATATAAAAAAGAAAAAGAAAAAAAAGAAAAAAGAGAGAGCAATGATGATGACATGTCAAATCGGTAAAATTACCGAATGAACAGTATTGAGCTGTATGAAATGTGATATAAATCAGTGATTCTATTTTATTATTGTTTAAAAAAAAAAACTAGATAAGCCCTATGTACTGGTAAACGTTTAAAGAATGTGAAATATTTTGGTTTCTCATTAAGCCCCGCCCTCCAACAACATTCCTAATTTTAAAAGCAAGGTCATGCTACAAAATTATGCTTGAAATCATTTGGAGGGGAGGAGAGAATTTTTTTTAATGTCCCATTTATTTAAAATTGTATTTCGGCCATTTAAAAGTAATTATATATATATTAAATATATATATATTTTTTTATTTACTTTTCTTTTTCTGAAAACTACGTAAACACTACTCTCTATAAAATCTCCAGGCCAATTTTAGGTGCCTAAATTAGCGCTAAGAATAACGCTAAACAAAAATGTTGCACATACTTGAGAAGAATGTGATGGAAAGGCCCAGTAGAGCTGGTGGCAGCAGAGACCAAGTGTAGAAATCCAGGAAGCTGAAGTAGAATCCCACTGTGCTCCCAAAATACGCATTGACTGAATCTGATGGCGAAGTAAAAAAAAAGAAGATACGCAATACATATGGACACTGATTTAGCCGATATAAGTCAATCATGCGATTCAGGATAACGGGTCCTGGTGACTTCACTGTGGGGACACTCAAGCATCAGTCACAATATTAGGTCACCAAACACCACTCAAACACCTTTAATTAAAGATTCGTGTTCGTCATGCACATGCACCTACCCAGTGGTTGTGACAGCTGATTCCCAGCGTACCAGGATTTACTGAGCGCTTTCAGTTTTGCCTTGTCATGAAGAGGGAACGTGTCCGCAATAACGCCGGCGGCGGTCAACTTCTGCCCTGCAAAATCACTCAGGATTGTTGTCATCAAGACAACACATGGAGTGAAGGTCCGGAGACATGCAGGAGCCAAGCCCAATAGCATGACATAGAGTATATAGCAGGGGTGCTCAAGTTTGGTCCTCGAGAGCCCCTATCCAGGCTGTTTTCCATGTTTCTCTCCACTAACACACCTGATTCATGATCAAGATCGTTATCAGGCTTCTGCAAAGCTTGCTGATGAGCTGATCATTAGATTCAGCTGTGCTGCGGGAGGGACTCTCGAGGACCGAACTTGAGCACCCCTGGTATATCGTAACATACACATATTGAGTGAAATGCTGAGGGAAGCATTTTCATGATTGAAAGTGAGAAGCCAAAAACAGCTGAGATCAGCGGTTCGTAGATGTGCATGTTACAGCTGGATACCGGCTGAAATTTGACAACAATAACATATAGGGGTGTGCCCAAAAACAGATTCTCATAAGAATTGGGATTCTCATTTAGTATGATTCGGAATCGATTTTAAATGTCCCAAGATCGATTTTATTTAAATTATTTTATACTGTCTTGCCTTTGTTTGTGTGTGCCTTTATTGGGAGCGCTGTTCATGTTGTACTCGATTTGGCCACTGAGGGACAGTGTGGTTCCACGCGGTCTAATACACTGTTAAGTTGTAGCCACATTAGAGAGTAGAAGGAAAAAGTCACGATCAAGTTATTCCGATAAAAGATTTTTTTTTTTTTCAGCGTGGAGCCGTTCTTTTGAGTGATACAAGTGCTATGAGCAGCGCGCTAATTAGCATTAGTGAGTCAGACTGGAGTCGATCATTACAATTCCTTGCACATCTATAGATTGAAGCAAAAATCATTGTCAATCAAATCATTTTGAATCAAAAAATCGTTCTTAATTGAAAATCGATTCTGAATCGAATCGTACACCCCAACATCGGTCTACGTATATAGAACTTTTTAACCTAATTCCGGTTACTTAATTCTGTCTGTTAGCGAGAGCCACTGCATCGTGATAACTTACATTGATGTTTCTGCATTTGGCAATTTATTATTATATTATATTATTAGTATGGGATTTTTTTTAATGGGCTTTAGGTGAACTGATGAATACACACACGCTCGCACGCACGCACGCACACACACACACACACACACACGCACATACACACACTCACCCACATACAAAAAAATATATATATATATATATATATATATATATATGTGTGTGTATATGTATATATATATGTATATATATTTAAAAAAAAAAAAAAAAACATTTATTAAATTTTTTAAATTGATTTGTTTGTTTGTTTTTTTTAAAAAAGGAGAGCAATGATGATGTCAAATCGAATGAACAATACTGAGCTCTCCTGAAAAAAAAAAAAAAAAAAAAAGGAATCGAATCATGAGACATTCAAAGATTCTGACCCCTAATAACATACCTGTCACTACAGTTAAAAACTTGCGGTGGTATGCTATATAAACTAGCCAACAATATTTATTTTACCGTGTAAAGTTGTGTTAGCTAGTTCTGTGTTGCAGTCGACACACATCACTCAAAATCCTATTTAATCTCTAATATCTCTCATGTAGACTCACAGATGTTGTCTCGGTGCTGTAAGGTGTACTTGTCATCCAGACCAGGTATCCTCACATCCCTCTGCGCGCGCAGACCCTCCAGCTCATACTTGATGATGTACTGTCTTTCAGCCAACGTCAAGAACATCTCCATGTTGTCTGTCAAACAATGGATGTAAAAGGCCTGTTAGACAATATGCAAAAAAAAAATCATATAGTGAACTGTAATTGTGAAAAATTCTATTATGCTGAAAATATGTCTTCCTGCTCTCAAGTTATAAAGTCATGTCCATAAAAAAAGAGAAGCAACTATAAAAACCTCAAGAATACCTGTAAATCTTTGACATTTGATTGAAAGACTCCACATGCTTCAAATAGGAATCAATAATCAAGAATAATAAATTTCCTTCTAATCCACTTACATTTGTTTACCTAATAAAAAGGAAGTCAAGTCAAAAATGTTCTTTACAATAATACAGTATGTTCTAAAGAGCCCATACACTCATGCAAACCCGGCATTCTGATAGATATTGCATATGTGAATTATGAATTAAGCAACAAAGTCCACCAATTTTTATCCATTTCAGGGGGCGGCCATTTTGCCACTTGCTTGAAACTGAACTGAAAATGACATCAGAGCTGCTCAGGGCTCAGGTAACGAGTAACGACCAATCACGGCTCACTTTTTTTTTTTTTTGAGTTTTGTCATGTGACACTCACAAGCTGAAGCTGAGTCGTGATTGTTCATTACCTGAACCCAGGGTAACTTGGACTCATTTTCAGTCCTTGAGTTTCAGAACTCAGAACTCAGACCGGCCCACTTTAGTTCACATTGTAATGAATAAACACAATTTTACAGTTTGTGTATCAATGTCAAATAGATGAGCATTCCCTCGATATTCATATAGCATTTGATCAAAAATGTAATTAACAATTGAATGCTCTTACAAGAGCGCGGTCTTTGTTTATTTGAACAAGTATGAATTGAACATAAAATGGGCAAAAAAAAAAGACAAAAAAACAAAACAATAAGCAAATGTACATTAAATTTTACACTTACCAAATGAAGTTACACCAGATTAAGGCGGCTAACACTGTACTTCCTATTAGTACTCTTATTTTGAAATGTGTTCTCACCACTTCTGGTGCACTACTGGCTGGCTGGCGCTAACTTGGAGAGCAACGGTAATCGTAGGAGGCTTTCCCGTCCTGCTTTGTTGCTGTTACTAGCAAGTAAGTGCTTGTGTTTTGCCTCTTTTATGTGTTATTTTTCTACAGACAAGGTTTAGTATAGTTATATTGTTTATTGTTTCTATTCGGGGATCAAAGCTTTGCTACTTTTGATATTAAATTATTGTAACTCGGTGACACACTTGGTAACAAAGGCCGGCGGTCAGTGCTACTGTATATAAGATAATGGCCTGTCTGGGTGATTAACAATGAGACTTAATATTAGATGACGTGGATTTTCTTTATTTACGGGCTCATTTCAAACCGAATGTGTGGGCTGCTGCCGGAAATATAGGGCGTCCCTCCAGATGGCCCAGCCTGCCTGAGCCCTAAGTGGCAAAATGGCCGCCCCCTGATATGGATAAAAATGGGTGGATTTGTCTGCTTAATTCATATTCCACAAATGCAATATTAATCAGAATACCGCATTTCGACTGGCGGGGCCACATAGAGCATATTTGTGTCTTTTTCAACCAGGTTTACCTGAGTGTCTAAAGTTGTCTCTGTCATCGTACGAGAAGGTTTCCATTTCCCCGGTGTTATACATCTTACACAGACCGAACTCCTCGGTGGCTTGTAGCAATGTGCACCGCGAGGCAGAGATCATGATGATGTCACCAGTGGCATCTTCGCCTGGATGGGCCAGCAGCGCTGCACCTGGGAGGGTTGAAGAGTTATCCGCACTCTCATTTTCAAATGTATGCCTCCATACACATCAAATGTGTGCTAATGCTGGTAGTTCATATGCTATACTGAAATTGAAGTAAATATAATGCAATATTTTGTAGGATGATAAGAGCTAGTTCCTTTAACTCAATCCAGGGCAACATGCTAACTTGCTAACTCTTTGTTATTCAAACTGAGATCAAACTTCAGGAGGTCATCAAGAGTTTCATTTTATGCCGATTATTTGTATATGTATTTCCTTCCACCTCACCTCCATCTTTCTGAGGAGCTCCAATCAGTCTGATGAGCCACCTTTTGGTCTCCGGACGGACCTTCTCACCAAGTTTCACCAGAACCAGTGGCTCAATCCGCTCTGACACACAACAAGGGCAGCTGACCTTTGTCCATCCCGGCCCCGTTGCGGCAGTGGCCGCGGCCTTACCACTTGGCGACTTCTCAAGGGGCTCCTCCGAGATGTTTCCTCCACCTTCGTCACATCCTGTCTTACTCATGATGGCACTGAGAAGAAAAAGGTGTGTGGGGTGTGTGGGGAGGGGGGGAGCATACCAGATTGTTTCATTCACAAAATTGCTTGATTTACAAATCACATTTTAAAAGAACCAATGAGAACTGTTTGGAAGTAAGAAAACAATAACAACAACAATAATAATCATCATCATCATAATTAACTCATTTACTGCCATTGACGGCTATAGACGTCAAAAATTCATTTGAACTATTTCTATTAGTTTAACATTTTTTTCCACTTTTGTTAACAAGAGTATGAAAACCTAGAAAAAAATGTATTGTACATTTGGAACAGATATAACATTTGTGATTACTCTTGAGTTAACTAGTGAAGTCATGTGATTAATTACAATTACAAAAATGTAATCGCCTGATGCCCCCTAATTAAAAAAGAAGAAAAAAAATATTATTAAAAAAATTAGGGGCATCAGACGATTTTTTTTTTTTTTATTGTAATTAATCGCATGACTTCAATAGTTAACCCAAATTGTATATCTGTTCTAAATGTAAAAAAAAAAGTCCTATGTTTTCATACTCTTGTTAACTAAAGTGGGAAAAAATGGGAAACTAATAGCAATAGTTCAAATTATTTTTTTACGTCTATAGCCGTCAATGGCAGTTAATGAGTTAAAAAATTTATTTATTTATTTATTATGCCTGATGCCCCTAATTAAAAAAGAAAAAAAAAATTATTAAAAAAATTAGGGGCATCAGACGATTTTTTTTTTAATTGTTATTAATCGCATGACTTCAATAGTTAACCCAAATTGTATATCTGTTCTAAATGTAAAAAAAAATGTCCTATGTTTTCATACTCTTGTTAACTAAAGTGGAAAAAAATGGGAAACTAATAGCAATAGTTCAAATGAATTTTTTTACGTCTATAGCCGTCAATGGCATTTAATGAGTTAAAAAAATATATTTTTTTATTTATTATTATTGTGTATTTTCTCATGTATTTTTTCAGAGGAGAGAAAGAGAGAAAAATTACGTAATAAAAAGCATTGTGTTAGGATTCAGTTTTGCAATTCAGTTGTTTTTTTTTGCATTTTGTGTACAATATTACATTAGAATTGCCGAATGGGAAAAGCTGGAGCGTCTGCCGAGATTTGTGACTTTCTCCTACCACATGCATTGTCTGCTGGAATCTGAAGCCAGACGAAGATTTCTGGCTATTTTCTTTGTTTTCAGCAAGACGCAAGAACTGAGAGTGGAAAAAAAAAGAACGTTGGGACTTTGTGTTGTTTATTAGTGTGACTTTGCTCAACGGAATGTCTGTTAAAAATGAAAAATAAAAATCTGGGCATGTGACTTTCTGTTTGGTCATAGTCTTATGACCAACAAATGAATGTCCATTGTTTATAAAAAATTGTTGATTTTTAAAACCTCAATGCTATAGACTAGAATCAGAGTATGGCCCATATTAAAACAATCATTAACTCATTGACTGCCATTGACGGCTATTGACGTCAAAAAATTATTTGAGCTATTTCTGTTAGTTTAACATTTATTCCACTTTTGTTAACAAGAGTATGAATACCTAGGATATAACATTTAAGATTTATCATGAGTTAACTATTGAAGTTATGCGATTAATTACAATAAAAAATTTAAATCGCCTTGACGTGATTAAAAAAAGAAAAGATTATAAAAATATTAGCAGCGTGGGGCGATTAATTTTTTTATTGTAATGAATTGTATGACTTCACGAGTTAACTCGCGATTAATTAATCACAAATTTTATATCTGTTCTAAATGTACAATTAAAAAAAGGTTTTCATACTCTTGTTAACAAAAATGTAAAAAAAATAAAATAAAATTAACCAATAGAAATAGTTCAAATGAATATTTGACGTCTTTAACCGTCAATGACAGTAAATGAGTTCATTCACACTCAAATTCAAATTTACCTAAAGGGTCTTGAGTTACCCTAACAAGCATGTTTGGAATCGCCTCAACTACCCACCGCCCTCCTAAATCTTTGATTTAAAGATGTGCCAGTAGTTCTCAATAGGGTAGAGATTAGGGGAGGATGGGGGGACCACACCAGTTTCCCAAATTGGCCTCTAAGTCCCAAGACTTGAGAAAAATCAAAATAGAACAACAAAATAATAAGAGAAAAAAATATGACATGAAATGCTCATCGTTTGAATTGCAATGTCAGACTTTACCCAGTTAAACATGGAAACCAAAATATTAGCCCCCACTCATTATGATGCAGTGCAGTTTAACCAAAAATAACACGTGCCATTATACTTATTAATACCACTCGTTTTTATTTATCTAAAGGCAGATCATTTATAAATTATTTAAAAAAATATTTGGGATGAAAATCACAGGTCAACATTAAGGTCATGGGTGAGCTGAAGCTTATGCCAACTGTGTTTTGGAGAAAAACAAGTTACACCCCGCACTGGTCGTTAGCCAGTTGCAAGACACGCATGTACAATTTTGAGTTTTTATTGAACCTATCAAGCATATTTTTAAGATATGAAATAATTAGGAGGAGAGGAGGGGGACCAAAATTGGCATACGTTGCCTCGTAAGAGAGAACTATATATATGATCGCATTATCGATGCAGTATTTTGTCTCACTTGCAGTAGTTATGGTTTATTGATGAGCTTGGCCTAAAAGGCGTAAATAGCAGCACAAAAATGCAGATGTGTACCACTGCAACAACTGCAGTAATAAACAGAAACGCAAATTTAGACATTATCCCTCTACTTATCTCTATAAAGAGAGGGTTGTTGTTATCGCCCCGGAGCTAAATTGGATTTAGATTATGCAAGGGTACCAAATGAGCTGTCCTGTTAGTTAGTTTATTACATAATAATAACAACACAACACAGCTTAGGGATTTTATTGTGATGTTGCATGTGCAGCGCTATACATTTACAGACAGGAAGTTGTTTTTGTAGACCTATCAAACTGTAATGACATACTGACAGGCCAAGAAAGGGCGGTCAGTAGCAGATTGCAGTCGCCGTGCCTTCAGCCTGAGCTACGATTATACGGACAGCCAGGAGGAAGAGAAAGTGACGTGAAGAGGATGAATTAGGAAATACAACACCTGGCAGGGCCTGGATGATGGCGGCCGTTGGGTCTCCGGTCCTCCAGAAGGCCTCCAGCAGGCCCACCGCACCACACCCTCCCCCTCGCCTGTTGAGGAACATGAAGAAAGCTTCATCTAGTCAGCTTTGTTGAAAAGGCAGCAGAAATAACTGCCGATGACTCTGCGCACACTTACTCAGCTTGCAGAGTCGTCACAGCGTTCTTGTGTGTGAGTGTGTGTGCATGTATGGCAAGAATGCAGAGGAACTTCCCTAGGCTGCAGGGTGTGGAGGCTCGTTTGGTTTATGTTCAGGCTCCTCCCTCCCTCAGGCCCGCTTGCCGCCTTACTGCTGCTCTTGTTGCAACCCTGGGTCCTACTGCTCCGCCTGTCTCTGACTGAGTGGTTACTCTCGCTCTCTCTCTCTTTTTTTTTTTTTTTTTTAAATGAAGGAAACTGCTATATTGAGATATTTTTTTTCCTGTCATTGGGTTTCGGGGTAAATTGAATGCATCAAAAGTACTAGTGGTATCGATACTTGGTATCGTATCGGTAACTATTCAAGGATTGAGTACTTATACTGGTATCGGACTGGGGGAAAAAAGTGATAAAGAACATACCTACTAGGGGTGGGAATCTTTGAATGTCTCACGATTCGATTTCGATTTTTGGGTGTGCAATTCGATTCAGAATCGATTAAGAGTGATTTTTTTTTTTCATTCCAAATGATTTGCTTGACAATGATTTTTGCTTCAATCTATAGATGTGCAAGGAATTGTAATGATTCACTCCAGTCTGACTCGCTAATGCTAATTTGCGCGCTACTCTTAACGCTCAAAAGAACGGCTTCACGCTGAAAAAAAAAAAACTTTTATCGGAATAACTTGATCGTGACTTTTTCCTTCTACTCTCTAATAGGGCTACAACTTAACAGTGTATTAGACCACACTGGAACCACACTGCCCCTAAGTGGCCAAATCGGGTACAACATGAACAGCTCTCCCAATAAAGGCACACACAAAACAAAGGGAAGACAGTATAAAATAATTTAAATAACGATTTTGGGACATTTAAAATAGATTCTGAAACGTACTAGATGAGAATCGCGATTCTTACGAGAATCGATTTTTTTGGCGCACCCTTAATAACTACTCTTTATTAATGTATATAAGAAATGTTGTTGGTACCTACCAGGAAAAGCCCTTCCACGTCTCCGGTAGGTGTGACATAGGAAATGTATTCATGTTTGTTGTCTCATAGTCAATCTCCATATCAAATTAAGGGGATCAACAAACCAATCAGAGTAAAGCTTATTTACACATTAAATAAAAATGAGAAATTGACCCATTTCAAGACTCGCAGTGTTTTTGAAAAAAAAAAAATGAATATCTTAAAAATAATTTCCAACACAAATTATCTCAAAGACCCAATAAAAGGACATCAAAGATTCTGATCTTAATAAATATCTAATCCACAGGTATCAAACCTGAGGACCAGATGATTTTAGATGGGTTTTGTAATCTCTGGTTATGCAAAGTAGTTGTCCTGGTGGCTGGTCTCAGACGATTTTGGAGGTAAACATTGACAAGGCGTGGCAGATTTAGGACTCAGGCGCAGAGATAGGAGTTTGCCGACAAGGCAGATGTTTACTAAACATAAAACTCGTCGTTTAGAGGGAAAACCAAAGGCTATAAAATGTTAAACTAAAGGCGCTCCAAAAGGGACGATGTCTAATCTACAAAATAATCTAACAAAGTCACTCCAAAACTAAAACTTTACTGTGGCAAAAAGTTACAAACAAAAGTTCACACAAAAGACAGGACAACAAGGCTGAGGACTATGACTGTGACTGGGCTAGAATGACTGACGAAAAAAAACTTTAGCACAAGACAGGGGAGACGCAGACCATTTAACACGTGAGGGTAATGGGAAACAGGTGCAAGTGACCTGAAACGAAAGGAGAGTCCTATTTTTCAAAATAAAACAGGAAATGACAAGCCACTAAAAGCCCAGACGGACAACTTCACCGCGGTGTGACAAACATGCTGGATGTGACGTAATGAGCTGGTGGGGAGTGGTGGAGGGTGACGTCATGCTCGTGCCCGTGGACACGTGGTGTTGTGTTAGCGAATGTACGAAACAATTGGGATTGAAACGGAAAAAGCAAGAGGCCGGTTTCAAGCACAACCCAAACTTCAGATCAGATCACAAGAAAACTGAGCGCGCAAACTTGCACGTGTGGCACGCGCGAGTTTGACACGGGTTGCAGTTACACTTTAGGCCAGAGGTGGCAGTCTCCAGTAAAAAAAAAAAAAAAGAAAAAAAAAACAATTTCACAATTCACCTTTAACTTGGAACATGTTTCTTAATGTACCAAATACTGTACTCTATATTTTGTTTTAAAATGAAAAACATTACATGAAAAACAACAACAAATATTTCCAAAAAAGTCATTTTAGAGATGTCATTTTGATACAGAGACACAGCAATATTTTTCCTCACGGTTATTATACCATCAGAAACTAATATGTGAGAAATTAACAGAGATAGTATGAGGGAGAAAGATAAAACAGCCTATCTTAAGGTTTAAACAATAACAATAAAATGACTAGTATAAATTCTTATTGGCTGGTGATCAAAAACGTTCATTTAGAACCCTGGTGGCAAACACATTTGAAATAACCCCAGAATAATGCACTGCAGGTTCTCTCATGTCCAAGGGCGGAGCCATACATTCTTCAGTGGGGTGGCCTCTCGGGATGACACAGTAACAGCAGACAACAAAAAGAAGGGCTTTTTCGGAAAGTTATGCCACCTTTCCTTAACCTTTGTTGGATTACGTCATCATGTCAAGGAGAAATGAGAAGGTGCTTCCTTTCGAACCTTGGAAAGGACAAGACACTTTCACATGAATTCGACTCCACTTTTTCTAACCCACGTCATCGTGCGATGGCGAGTGTTGCTGATGTCTCTCGCTTGCGGACTTAACCTGCTAAAATATTAATAAAATGAAAATATACATGTACTAATTGTTTTTGGGGAGGTCCTATGATGATGTTTTTCATTGATTTTGGAATTTCTCAAATAAATAATGGAAACGTGGTTTTTTTTTGCTTTGAATTTGTATATTTGTTGATACTTGTGACAAAGTTTTATTACCATTTTTATTAAATGAGTGTTTTTTTAACATGATTTTGAATGTCCTAAGCGTCAATGCCTGTTGCATTAAATCTTGCTGCTGTAAAGAATTGTGGGTAACATCCTTTTGGTCAGAAGTTACCTTTGCTCCAGGTGGCTTCATACAAGCACCTTTCCAAAAAAAATAAAAAATAAATACTTAAAATTATAAAAATTAAAATATATATATATATTCTGATTCTCCTATCCTCCAAGTACTTCTGTGTCATCTCGCTCAGTTAGGATAAGAAATGAAATGTCATATGCAAAAGAAGAGGATTCGAAGAGGACCAAAGACATGCACACATGTTTACACCATCCAGACAGGGCAAATGTATAGGGCACAACTGACAACAATGGGGTAGATGCCACGGACCTCCGACATCCGGGTTTTACACTGGCCGCGTTCCATAACCCCCCCCCCCCCCCCAAAAAAAAAAAACCCCGCGGTCCCGCTCGTCGGCGGGAGGGCGTCTCGGCTATCTGAAATGCTTCGGACACTGAGAACGACACAACACACTCGCAGCCTCGCACCAGTCGACGGGAACGCGCAACAGTGGGGCACAAAGGCGGAAGCGCAAGTGCTGAGACGCGGCCCACTCGTCGCAAACCGGAAACAGAAACAAAGTTGATGGGTGAAAACCCTGAAGTCCCGCCTCCTCCGTGGCATATAGATCATTAACACTCACATTCACACTTAGGGGCAATTTAGCTATTTCCATACAAATCATGTTTTTGAATTTGGGATGAAACAGGAGTACCCAGAAGGCCAGGCACGCCGAAAACACGCAAACTCCACACAGGAAGTCCCAATTTTGGATTTCAATACATGACCTCTGAACTGTCAGGCAGACTGCTAACCAGTTAGCCACGATGCCAGAGTTAAACAAAAACAACAACAGTAACATCAGAAATGTAGACATTTATTTACATATACATGTGCATAGTAATTTAAAATTGCAACATAAAATGTAGAAGAGGTTAAACGAATTTAGGAAATATTATGCATAACTCATATTTAGCACAAGTATGCATTCCCAGGAACCAAGCCGGCAAGCTGTCGTTTTCATGTTGATCAAATAAATATAAAAATGTGTGTGTACTTTACTCCAACAGGCATGATCTGCGCACAACCTCATCTTTGTCATCATCATCATCATCATCATCACCGCTATCTAAATAGTTTACATAATATCTTTGTGTTTGAAATTCATAGCAAGGCTTTTTCTTTATGCATTGGACATTCATGAATGCGATACAATTTCTATGACAGTACGGATACGTGATATGAAGAAAACATGGTCCTAAATAATTTCTCATCAACTCTGCCGACACAGATGGCTGGGATGCATTGTGTGTGTGACACAGCCGCCATATTACACTAAAGGGTTATTGCAGCATTAGATAGGTTTAGTCCACAATTGACCCTTTTCCATCGTTAAAATAATGTGTGTTATTTTCCATGTTACGCATTTATTACATAAAATGTCAGTTATTCTGCAAACTCAGTATATTTTCTCTTAATATAAAACATGTCAATGGTTTGTTCCGCATGGGTTATCAACGGTGCCCAGAGAGGACGCTTGAGGCTCCGCCAGCTATCCAAACTTTCTGCTGCCCAGTCAGATGGTCGATCCATCGTCATCCTTCCTGGGAGCCGAGGAGTCACCGCGAGTGGTCGCTCAATGCACAGTTTGTTCTCAAATGACCAAATCCAACATGTAAAAAAAAGATGCAAACAGACAGCTTTGACCCCAAAGTCCCCACAGCAGGAAGACTGACGAGCTGACCTCATTCCTTCACGTCACTCTTGCTCTGGCACGTATGTTGACATCATCCATCGGCTTCTAAACTAGTGGAAAACCGCTGCCCTCTGCAGGATGATGTCAAGATGGAGCTATCTAAGAATCTGTTGTACAAAGCATCTTACAAAACATACTTTTTTTTTTTTTTTTTTACAATGTTATAGTATCCATATTGACAAAAAAAGAATGGCGGTGAGGGGTTAGCAAAATAAAGGACACATCCATTGGCATTTCCAACATTTAGAGCCAACCTTATCAACACACTTTGTACTAAAAACAATGTTACTTGCTTTTATAATCCAAACTGATGGACAAATCTTGAAACCTGACTAAAAATTGGGACATCCCATTGCACATGCTTTGTTCCCCCAGTCCTGCCTTTCGCCACATGTATTCCACCTTCACACACTTTCTGTCACTTTCCTGCTCCGAGGGAGCCAAAGTATAATTTCATGTGGTTATTTATGATTAACTCATTTACTGTCATTGGTGGTTATAGACGTCAAGAAATCATTTGAACTATTTCTTTTAGTTCAACATTTTTTTTCTACTTTTGTTAACAAGAGTATGAAAACCTAGAATTTTTTGTTACTGTACATTTAGAACAAAATTTGTTATTAATCGTGATTTGCCTCTTGAAAAATTTTTTAATTGTAATAATCGCATGACTTCACTAGTTAACTCACAATTAATCAAACATTTTATATCTGTTCTAAATGTACAATAACATTTTTTTCTAGGTTTTCATACTCTTGTTAACAAAAGTGTGTGTGTGTGTGTGTGTGTGGGGGGGGGGGTTAAACTAATAGAAATAGTTCAAATAAATTTTTGACGTTTATAGCCGTCAATGGCACTGAATGAGTTAAGAAAAAAACTCCACGCCTTGATACCCTATAGATGTGTTGGCAAAATCCGGTTTTTGAATTGCGTTTCAATCAGATCAAATGCGTCTCATGGCGGTCTGAGCCGCGAGTGATCTGACAGTCGAGGTCAGTGTGGTTAAAAGAGCAGCAATGGCGGGTGATTTGGTTTGGGCAGAGAGATGCCTTGCAACAGCGAGGAAAAGCACACACCAACACACACACACACACAAAGAAGGAATGCGGTGCTGGCAGGAATGAGAATGCAAGATGAAATATTGAGAGTGTGGGTGGAAGCTGGATCCTCCATTTTGAATAAACTGGGTGATTGGTTTGTTTAAGGCATAACAGGAGGGTGGCTTGATCAGTACTTTGGCCCTCGAGAGACGGCTTTCACAATTAGAATTTCTCATCGGGCATTAGTGTATTGAAGGGGTGATCCCAGAATGCCGTGCTGATTCCAAAACCTGGAGAGAAAAACATTTGGATTAATAAAAGGTGTGCTTCTCAAACTTTTTAAGTTAAAAGTAAAAATTCAACAGCATGAGATTTGATTCCTAAAATTTGGGATGGGCAAGTAGTGATGGGAAAATGAAGCTTCATGAAGCACTTGTGATATTTTTCTACCCCTCTAGGCGGTGCTCCACATTTAAAGATAATGGTAGGTGCAATGAAAATTGTTTACACTTCCACTGCAGCTTTAAAACAAGAGTGCCATCTAAAGAAGTCAAAAAAGATCACAGGTGCTTCACGAAGCTTCATTTGTCTATCGCTATGGGCAAGTACTGATACCATTGGGTAGATACCAAGACTTATTTCAAGGTACCGGTACTTGCAACCGATACCAGAGCCATTGATATAGAGAGTTTAGCCAACTCTTGTTTCAGCAGGGTAACAAGATGGAGTCCATAAGTCATGTTGACCAATCACAGTTTACAGTACAACGCTGTGATTGCTGGTCACATGACATATGGACACCATTTTGTTACCCTGTTAAAAGTTCATGGCCATTTTATGATATGGAGCTAGAAATTAGAAGAATAAAAAATTTTAAGGGGAAAAAAAATGCCATTTGGGAATTATTATTTTTTTAATTACTATCTGTGATTGTTTTTTTTTGTGTGAAAATGTTATGTATCAAGTAAAAGTAAATTAAAAAATGTACATAAATAAAAGTTCCAAAACAAACTTCTTATAGATTAAACGCAAATGTAACTCAAAATTTAATTACAACTTTGGTGTAATTGGTCAGTGACTCCATGGGTATACTGTAAAAAAAAATAAAAAATTTTACTTGAAAATCGTAGTCAAGTTTTTCACTCAGAAATTCTAAGTACATTTTACAAAGAGAGTTTTGAACACATTTTACCAGAAAATGTAAATGTTATTTATTATTATTATTTTTATTTAAAGTTACTCATGTGCTGAGGAACAAACTCATGACCTTCAGCTTGCGAGACATCCACCCTACCACCTGCCACTTTTGCCGTTTTCCAAAATACGGCATTGCTAGTTTTTCCAAACAGAGACCAAAAGGAGATACACTACAAGGATTCCGCCCGACACCATCAATATACACAGCAGGATCAGAACGGCTCAGGTGATAGAGTGGCTGTCTCCCAACTTGGAGGTTGAGGGTTTGTTCCTCAACCCTTGAGCAGCTTTTTTTTTTTTTTTTTTTTTAATAAACTGATCAAATGTACTCAAAACTCTCCTTGTAAAATTTACTTAGAATTTTTGAGTGAAATAACTTTCCATATCATTTGGGGGGGGGGGGGGAGTGGTGTAGTTATATCACTAGAGGGAGCCCGCATAGCACACTTTAGAAAAGCATCCTAATCCAAGTGAAAGTGGAGTTTGTGTGGTGCCCACCTGCTCTCTGGTGTTCAAAGTGATGTTTAACGTGGTAGGCCTTCAAGCTGTACATGTACGAGCCTTTCTTTGGAGAGCCATAGTGAAGGTAGTAGTGGATCATGTCGTACACGACGTAGCCGCACAATCCGCCGACAAACATGGACAACCCCACAATTTCCGGCAGCAGGCTATTGAGGACCGTGTAGAAAGCCACAACCACGAAGGAGGCCAAACCGGGTGGGAAGACCAGCCGAGAGCCGTCGAAAGGAGACTGAGGAAACAGGTCATGGACGATTTAAGTGGAAACGGGAAAGAAGTCGGACTTTCCGACGTGATGTGAATGGGGCACGCTATCATTATACTGTGTGTCAATAAACCAAGAGATGACAACCTAAGAAAACCTTATTAATTAATTAATTTATTTATTTACACTTCACAGAGTTGGGAAGTGATTCATGCATATATTAGCATTGGGATTGAGTACTCAAAATGATCTAAATAAGAAAGAAAAACAAGAATTCTGTTGAAGTCAATATAAAATATAGAGGAAGTGCTTTGAGCATATCATAATCTTTGTAAGGGTAAAAAAAAAAACACATCACTGCTTTGACAATTTAAGGATGGAAATACTACATGATGAAGGTAAATCATGTGTAGCGTACATTAAATTTATTCACCGCTATTGACAGCTATAGACTTTAAAAATTTCATTTGAACTATTTCTATTAGTTGAACTTTTTTGTTTCCATTTTTGTTAGCAAGAGTATGAAAACCTAGATTTTTTTTGTACATTTAGAACAGATCAAATTTGTGATTAATCGTGAGTTAACTAGTGAAGTCCTGCGATTAATTACAATTACAAATTTTAATCGCCTGATGCCCCTAATTATTAATAATCTTTTCTTTTAACCCCACCCCCCACATTTTTTGTTTAATTTTTAATAATCTTTTCTTCTTTTTTTTTTTTAAACGAAAAGATTATTAAAAATTAGGGGCGCCAGGCGATTACAATTTTTAATTGTAATTAATCGCATGACTTCACTAGTTAACTCACAATTAATCACAAATTTTATATCTGTTCTAATACAATAAAAAAATCTAGGTTTTCATACTCTTGTTAGCAAAAAGGGGGAAAAAAAATATTAAACTAATAGAAAAAGTTCAAATGAATTTTTGACGTCTATAGCCGTCAATGGCAGTGAATGAGTTAAAAAAGTGTTCATATTCATATGCTTAATGCATCTCTACAAAAGTTCCATCATTTCATAGAAGGTGGGATGTATCATGGCACATTTCTTCCCAAATATATCTACTTAATAATAATCACTCTATTGCGATATCGCTATCATTGTCACAATATTTTGATAATCATCTGGAAAGTTATGCGATTCATGCTAGGTCCATGAATTTTAACAGGAATTGTGCTGGGAGAAAGAGACCGTTTGTGATGGGAAAATGAAGCTTCATGAAGCACTTGCACTATTTTCCTTTTCCTCTAGATGGTGTTTTTGGTTTAAACATAAAGGCTAGACGAGTGCAATGCCAATTGACTACATTTCCACTGCATCTTTATAGCAAGAGTGCCATCTACAGGAGTAAAAAAAAATATATATCACAAGTGCTTCATGAAGCTTCACTCGTCCCTCACTACCAGCACCACAAGCATAGGACTGATATTTATGAAGATCAATGATTATATGCACGTTATTAACTAATTCACTGCCATTGACGACAATAGACGTCAAAAATGAATGTGAACTATTTTTATTAGTTAGATTTTTTTCATTTAATTTTTTATGAAAACCTAGATTTTTTTTATTGCACATTTATAACAGATGTAAAATTATCATGCGACTAATTACGATGAAACGACCCTTATTTTTTAATATATTTTTTAAATCAGGCCCGTCAGGCGATTAAAATGTTTAGTTGTAATTAATCACATGACTTCACTAGTTAACTAACGATTAATCACAAATTTCATATCTGTTCTAACTTTACAATAATTTTTTTCCCCCTAGGTTTTCATACTCTTGCTAGCAAAAGTGAAAAAAAAAATGTTAAACTAATAGAAATAGTTCAAATGAATTTTTGACGTTTATAGACGTCAATGGCAGTGAATGAGTTAATACTGACCAAATATCACGTGTGGCTCCAAATCAATTAAAGTCGTGTTTCGATGCCTCCATTTGTTCGTACCTTGTGATGCTGTCCATGCAGGAGAAAGTGTAGCGTGATGAGGTAGTAGTTATGAGCTGGTGGTTTCATGTGAAAGACAAAGCGATGGATGCAGTACTCGATGAATGACCACAAGAACCAGCCCATCATGAAGAGAAGTGGGAAAGTGTACTTATGGATCATGACAGACAAGTCTGTGGAGACACACACGCACGATATTAAAAACAATGACGAATGTACAGATAAGCCAGTATGTCAGGATTAGAGAACATGTGGCATTTCTGAATGGTAAATGAGTCTCATGTGTGTATATGTTACCCGAGGTGATACGTATTCTGGACGTGCCCATTGCCAGAGTGGTGTAGCAGGACCAAGTCAGATAACACACAAGAGGAAGCCACACCACTGGCACCCAGTACCTGTGTGATGTTGAATTATAATCAGAGAATTTTAAACAATTGTCAACAAATTCTCTTCCAAAAATAGTTCATTGTCATTTTAAAATAATACCAGGAAGTCTTGGTGCTGGCCTCAAGGAAAGCATTTCCAAACAGTCGGATGGGCCTGTCGACCGGCTGATGAACCCAGGCGTCGTATTTTTCTCCTAAGTGGCCAACCTGCCACGCCAGCGGCTTCCTCCAGTCCACCAAATCCTGACAGGACCAGACCATGCATGACATCAGGGAGCTATTTCACTTAGCCACCAGCAGGTGGTGCCAGAACACTAGGAATGGTTGTCAGACCAGCCTTGCAACTTTTTGAGGGAGAAGTGGGCTGTCCAAACTTGTTTCATTCAACTGATACTATCCACCCCCCTCCCCAGCTCTTTACGGCAATTTTTTCCTAAATCACATCTGTCGTAAATCCTTTATCTTAACGCAAATTGAGACAGCTACGAACACGTGCACGCAAAAGTCATGACTGATCTAAGTGGAAAGACGATCGGGCAATGGCTGGATGGTTGGTTGATTCAAATCATCATACAATTACACAGTTTGAATGAAAAAAAAAACATAATTTACATAAACTCCACTGTGATAGCGCAGCAAGTTTGAATCTTGGCTTTCAATTCCTATGACGCTATTTATGTTCTCCATGCGCAACGTGGCGCACAAAGACACACAACACAAAAAAAAGTGAGACGCCTTCCCACGTTTTAACCCGCCGCAAGTCTCTTGATTTCTAAATTGCAGGCACCTGTTGCTTGCTGCAGGTGAGTTTAATTACAAATGAAAAGAGCATTATTTATGACTATTTTGGTCAAATAAGATCATTCTGTCCAGCTCGTTTTTGGATTAAAAATAAATATAACTACGACTTTACCCGTAGTCTGCCTATTTGAACATTTAAATCTATGTAGTACAAAAACAAAAGAAATCATCCTGCATGAGTCGATGTAAGCTCTTGCCTAATGACCTGACAAACTGGTTTTCCCTACGTCACACTGCAAATGGGAGTGTTTTATATGAGCGCAACAGCTGCTTATGAAAGACTAAAGGTGGGATGTGTCTTTTGTTTTCACAAGGTTAGGATTTCTAAGCGATTATGTGGCGCCGTACATCTTACTGTCATGCTAAATGAGGTTGTATCGGTATATGCCTCAATGAACAGCATTGGGTTGTCAAGGCAAGAAATGATCCCCTCTAATAGGAATGTCTTACAGGATGCAGGCTAATGTCACAGTTTCAGCTTTAAAGGTTTTTTTTGGGGGGGGCTTTACAAGGGAGCCTTGCCCTCTCCTCTACCTGCAAGAACATCATTATACTCTTGACTTTTTTCAGCCACCGCTGGTAAATATTTATCCAGAATGACCGAAATGCCAGCCTTATGCGTTGGTTGACGAGAACAATGATAACGATGCCGGGTTCAATGTCTAATATTGACAAGAGTATAAAAGACAAAAAGAAACAGGGGGTTGAATACGTTCATCTCCTTGAAAAGTGTGACACGTCTCAATGAAATACAATAAAAGCACAGCTGACCTTATTTTGAAAAGACATGCAAACCCTGCCTAGTCGTATTATGATAGGGAACAAGCATTATGTATTTTTATTTTTTATGTTAAATAATAGGTAACTTTGCTTCATAGCAGTTGGTAAACACTATTGGTAGTCCAGAGTGAACAAAACAAACAATGGCAGTTATGGAGAAGGGCGAGGTGAATGACCTGATGGCCATTTACCTTTTGTCCAGTTAAACGCACTCGGTCACTCGCCACTTTGTACAACTTCCTGCAATCCGGTGGTTTATATTTTAAAAAAAGACCTCAGACAGAAGGTGAAGTAAGCTAGCCTTCAGGTCAAGAGTCATTCATTAATGGGACACAATAAAGAATCGAGAACACAAAGTAGCTTTCATACGTTTTCAAGGTCCACGGAGCTGCAGAGATTATATGGAGCGTTCTGGTCGTCATCTTTCTCCGCCGCTACAGAGGTTTTTTCTTCTGCCTGTTTACTGGAGTTCCTCCTCTCTCTCAGATTCTGGAGAAAATAAGGGAAAATGACAAAAGATGATGAACAGAAAGTTCAAATGAAAAGTAAAAGTACTTATTACGTAATTATTGTTTGTATGGCGATGACCATGTACTATCTTATTATGGGACTGCTGAAAGCAGCACATATTACTCTCCACCCTAGAAAATCCCCAGATTTTTCCGCAAAAATGCGGCCCGTACCGTAGATCGCACCGGGACAAAAGAGGTATCAAACGATGCGGCTCGATCTGACTCGGTGCGGCATTACTTTTCTAGGAATTCTGAGTTACCATGGCGACGCAATTCCCCCAAAACTCCCAAAAAACTCCCATAGGAAATGAATGGAGAAAGGGGGACAAATTACAGATCAAGCACCTTTTTCCAAGACACGCTGCGCGCGCATACGTTATCCGACCGATATCAATTTTAGCTCATTTTGTAGCAATTTTTCCCATCTTTAGCTCAGTGTCGAAATTTATTTTAAGGAATGAAAGCTCTCCCCCCTGTGCGGGTTCAAAGACAGTGAGTGAAATAGCCTTCTATTGCACTCTATGGAGCAATTAAGCTTTGAGTGGCGGGAACCAAAAAAATATATTTCCAAAAGTCAAAAGTTTCACTTCAACTCGTCACCATGGCCACAATCTTTGCTCACTAGACATCAAATTCTCACATTTTGTAGTGACAAGTCTCTTCTTTCAGACAAACTAACTTTTATTTGGCTAAGGTGTCATTTAGTACCTTTATTTTCACTTTAAGCGAGGAGAAGTCGGACTAACTCGCCTATCTTTTCCATGTTAAATTTGCCTCCTTTTTCCTCTTCATTTTGGATAAATCATAAGTTTTCAACCTGCTCTCATTTGGTCATTTTTCATCTGATTAAAAAAGTGAGAACATGCTCGCGTTCCCCAAACCCTTGCCGTTCTAACGAGCCATTTCTTGAATCTGCATCTTGAACCGTTAAGTCGTGAGAGGCTTTTGTTCGAGGTGTGCGTCTCTCATACAATATCAATGGAATGTGGGTGCGTGACGTCTCCAAGTCAAATGTGTGTGCGTGAAAAGTGCATTTTTCTTAAAGGGACAGTGAGATACTTTTAGTTGATGTTGATTATGGTTAACTTCCATATTTCTTGACCGATTCCAGTCGTTTAAATTTTAAACTGTTCAGCTCATTTACAAGAGTCAGCAGTCCCATTCAAAATTTCCGCGGGAATTTTTCTAGTTGTACTTATTATTGAGAATCAACTGCAACTGACTTTTCTATCAAGTTTAAACTTGATAGTGTTTCTATTAGCCAGAGGTGACTTTGTGCAAAAACACGGACAGGTGGACATGAACTGCCCTGAATGTAGCTGGGAAGTTCAGTCGCATTCACAGTCTCCAAAATGTCATTTAAAAAAAGTCTAAATGGGCTGTCCGTATGGTATACTGTAGTCATGGAAGACAAGCAAACACTGTCAAATTTATTGAACTCCCCCATTACTATGTGGAGAAAAATGGTCCATGACGTCTCCCCCCAAATTTCTCTCTAATATCTCTTTGTATAGAAAGTTGTGCCCATTCACAAACTTTTTTTTTTATTGTAACTTAATTGCTTTAAATGTGAACCTACACAATTGACTTTCTGAGGTGGTATAGAAAATGGTGATTTGTAAACGAAAGAAGGAAAATATATTGATTGGGGTGGGAATCTTTGAATGTCTCACGATTCGATTCAGATTTTTGGGTGGTCGATTCGATTCAGAATCGATTTTCGGTTGAGAACAATTTTTGCTTTATGGTTATGTACTCCGGTTATGTATTTCTGGACTAAAGTCTTAGAAAAACTTTCCGCTATTTTGGACTGTAGGATACCTTTAATTCCAAACTTGTGTTTGCTAGGTGACCTAATAACAACTGACTTACCACATAAACAATTTCAATCTACACTTGTAGCCCTTACTATCGCTAAAACAATTCTTGTTAACTGGAAAAATAAACAAACTGAATATCGACCAATGGTCTAACCTCCTCATAAATCACATTTTAATGGAAAAAATATCTGCCTCAAATAAAAAACAAATATCAAAATTTATAGAAACATGGTCTACGTATATAGAATATTTTAACCTAATTCTGGTTACTTAATTCTGTCTGTTAGCGAGAGCCACCACATCGTGATAACTTACATTGATGTTTCTGCATTTGGCAATTTATTATTATATTATATTATTAGTATGGGATTTTTTTTAAATAGGTTTTAGGTGAACTAATGAATACGCACACGCTCGCACGCACGCACACACACACGCACATACACATTCTCACCCACATACCAAAAAAAAAAAAAATATATATATATATATTAAAAAAAAAGTTTTTTTTAATAAAAAATAAAAAAGGAGAGCAATGATGACAATGTCAAATCGAATGAACAATACTGAGCTCGCTATAAGAAAAGAGAGAAAAAAAAGAACGATTTTTGATTCAAAATGATTTGATTGACAATGATTTTTGCTTCAATCTAGACATGTTCAAGGAATCGTAATGATCTACTCCAGTCTGACTCGCTAATGCTAGTTAGCGTGCCACTGGGAGCACTTTTATCACTCAAAAGAACGGCTCCACGCTGAAAAAAAACCAACTTTTATTGGAATAACTTGATCGTGACTTTTTCCTTCAACTCTCTAATGTGGCTACAACTTAACAGTGTATTAGAGCGCGTGGAACCACACTGCCCCTCAGTGGCCAAATCGGGTACAACGTGAACAGCTCTCCCAATAAAGGCACACAAAAAACAAAGGGAAGACAGTATAATTATTTTTTTATAAATAAAATCGATTTTGGGGCATTTAAAATCGATTCTGAATCGTACTAAAAGAAAATCGCGATTTTTATGAGAATAGATTTTTTGGCACACCCCAATATTGATGCACACTTCTTCTACCTGGATCTGAATTTAAATTTACCAGTACCTTCTGACACTGGTGATTTTAGAACGCTTTGTCAAAATTAAAGTATATGGCAAAAAAAAAACACTCAAATTTTCAATGCAGCTTACTGTGGTTTCAACCAATGGTCACCAATATAACCTCAAAATGCTTCGGTCAGAAAATGCAATCAGATCCTTAAAATGAGCTCTCAGATTTTTCTTACAAACATCCGATTCCTAATTTAAATATATTTTTCCCCTACTTCGCGAGCACAGAAAGCAAATGATACTCATAAAAAGTTTTGCTTTCTGTTTTTCATTCCCCATTTGTGATTTACATAATTTCTCCTGTCATCAAAGTTTTTCTTTTCAGCGAGTATGAACTGAAAACAATGCGAGTTTGAAGAAACACCATCCGCTTGCATGAGCAGTGCAGCTTTTTGTCATCCTCAGTGAAGAGCTGAGGGTCATTGGATGTTTCTGGTCTCAGATCTTCTGACACCTTCAGACACATTCACCAAATTCAAAAAAAGGAATGCTTCATATGGAGTCCCCACAGTGCTAAGTATCGTTGTTGGTACTTGGCGTCCCTAAAATGAAAATCCTGTGAAAATCCAAGGCATTCGGGGTGCGTGGTATAAACCGAATATTCAATAGAAGTGATACATTTGCCCTCAGTTAGAGATTTGCACATTATTGGCCAATCACAGTAACGCATGTTGATAGACAGCTCTGTGATCACGTGATCACTGCTCAGTGTCGTTGAAATGCCCAAATTGTTTAGCCAGCCCCAAGAGAAAGTGGAAAATGAAATAAAGTATGTTATTGTTTACAATATCCAATTTATTTGTGGGTTCTTGAAGTGAATGACTGGAAAAAGAAAAAATGAGCTTATCAAAACTGGAACAGCACTTGAACTGATGATTTTTACGATTAAAAAAATGCTTACAATAAAGAGCTATATTGCACTTTTGTCTGTATTTTTTCATACTTTTTTTTTCTTACTATTTTTTTCCATTTTAGATTATGCAAAATCTTAAAATAAGAAAATTCAAGTTACAAAACCCCAGTTCAGGGCCTTTAATTGTTGGTTAGTCATCTTAATGTGTCCATATCACTGTCATTTAAGCCCTTTCTACTAGGGGTGCTAGAAAAAAATCGATTTGGCAATATATCGCGATATTACAGCGCGCAATTCTCGAATCTCTTCAATATGCGGCCGAATCGATTTTTAAACATCAATTTTTTATGGGAATATTCAACAAAACGTCTTACTTCGGGTTAGGATTCACACATTAAGCATGGAAGAATGTTATATTAATGGGACATTAAGCCTTAATATTTTATTTCACTGCTGTTCAAACATGAAACAGACTGCAACCTGAATTTTCAGATAAATAAATACATTTTCATACAAATCTTACAGTGTACAAGTTTACTGATTAGTATTTTCAAAATTTTAGTTAAAAAAAAAAATCGCAATAATTAAATTTATAGATTCGTATAGCGATTAATCGGTATTGAATCAAATCGTGACCTATGAATCGTGATACTAATCGAATCGCCAGGTACTGGGCAATTCACACCCCTAGTATATACTGTATATCATATAAATCTGACCTTTGACACCATAGCGATGTCACTTCTTATAAAGTACGAGTTATTTTGCTGACTATCTTTCTAACCCGGTTGTTAGACGCCCGGTTCAGTAAAAACCCGCCTCGCCCCTCTCGTCCTAGCCAGCCAAAAGGACATCAGAGCTTGCAAGCGTAAAGAACGTAAAAGCAGTTCAGAGAGATAAGAAGGCCCAAGACCATTAAGACATTTAAAATAGAACATGGAATATTACAAAATAATTAGTGTTGTGCCAATACCGATACCAGGATAGAAATTTGAACACAGCGCACGGCGTGGTATCGGTACGGTATTAGTGGTATCGGGACAACACTTAAAGTAATAATAATAATAATGATCACACAAGAAAATTGTGGCATGGGACCTTAAAGCAATCTGTGTTCATCTATTGTGCCTTAGATGAAGATGAGGTCATGGTCAATTCTTGCACAATACAGAAATTGTAAACATCTTTGCGGGGAATTTCATCTCATGCACAAATCCCTCGAGACTGATTTGCTTACCTTGAGCTTCCGTTCACGTATACATATGACACGATAAGCATGGCTTTTTGCGGTCTAACAAAACACTCCAATATCTATACAAACAACATTCCTCCTGCAAAGTACACTCAGATTAGCTTTCCAGATAAACAACGTCAATCTAAATTTAAACGTCACACCTTCGATGTTTGGCCAAAATACGTAAATACTTCCAAACAGGCCAATAGCCTAAATTTCTAAATTACTTACTGCTGGATCTCCATGTCAATACATTATGTTGATTATTAGTTTTTTTTTTTTTTTTTGGATTTGTAGTATTTCCACTCTGGTTATCAGTGTTTCAAAACAGATTTGAAATCTGTATATATATATATATTTTTTTTTTACGGGTGTGAATTGCCTAGTACCTGCCGATTCGATTCGTATCACGATTCATAGGTCACGATTCGATTCGATACCGATTAATCCCGATGCAAATCTATAAATCGATTATTGCGATTTTTTTTTTTTTTTACTCAAATTTTGAAAATACTAATCAGTAAACTTGTACATGTAAACTGTAAGATTTGTATGAGAATGTATTTATTTATCTGAAAATTCAGGCTGCAGTCTGTTTCATGTTTGAACAGCACTGAAATAAAATATTAAGGCTTAATGTTCCATTAATATAACATTCTTCCATGCTTAATGTGTGAATCCTAACCCTAAGTAAGACGTTTTGTTGAATATCCCCGTAAAAAAATTGACGTTTAAAAATCGATTCAGCCGCATATCAAATCGATTCAAGAATTGTGTGCAGTAATATCGCGATATATTCCCGAATAGAACACCCCTAATATATATATATATATATACAGTATATATATATATTTTTTTATAAATTTTCTTGAAAAGTTCTTGGGTGGTGGCCAGTTTACTTGGGTGGCCTGCCCAAGTATTAACGTGTGGGAAAAAAATTTTAATTTTGCATTTCTTGAAAATTTGAATAAAAATAGGTGGATGGAAACATACCAAGAGACCAAAAGGCAAACAATTTTGTAGAAAGGCCTTTCCTTCATTTCTGACAAAAGGCTGAACAGTCACGCTACTATCATTTCATTAGACTTTTTTTTTTTTGTACACTTTAAGGCATATTCTGATGATAATGTGTGTCTAGTCATACGGCAAACAAATGGAGGTAGTTCAGTAACCAATTGGAGTGCTTCGGCACACTCTTCAGTTGTGAGGCAAAAAGTGAAACCTCACACACGGCCGGTTGGCCCAGTGTCATATTAGACGGCAATCATTGTAATGTGCTTCTTATCTATTAAAGTTTCACTGGAGATTTTTTTATTTTTATTTTTTAACCTTGACTGCATTCCTCCATGTGTGCGTGTGTGATGTTTGGTTAATAAGTGACTAAGAAACGTATACCACATACCGGTTAACTTTGCAACATTCAGTACATTCATTTTTCCAAGTTGAGGAGGGGAAAGAAACTCTGAATAATCTTGCATGATGTTACTGGCTAGATCAAAGTCAATGAGAAGGACTTATGGAGGGGGTGGAGTCAGAAACAACACTGGCGTTTCTGTGCGAGCGAGAAGGAGAAGAAATATCAAAGAAAACAAAAGAGCTGCTGATGAGGCCTGGTACCATCACAACACTGACACTGACCGACTGGGCCACTGAGGGAGGAGGAGGACAGAATTCTGATGGATTCATTTCATCAACGAGAGCCGGAAAGGAAAAGCGTGCGCCAAGTACGGATCCAAAACCACCAAAATGAACATATGCACAACTGACTTTTGTTTACAAAGTGCAGACCACCACTCAAGGTTTATGACACGGCTGCCCTAAATTCACAGCATTGGTAAAAATCGGCTCGGGCTGTGCAATTAATCGAAATGCAATCACAATTTCAGTTATCGCACTCCACAATTACAAAATCGGCATAATTGTAAACAAAAATAAAAGATTATTAATACTAATTTTGAGTTGTTGAAATTGATATATTTGCACCTTTTTATTTTAAAATGACAAATTTAATAAATCTTGTTTGCTCCAAAAGGAACTTGCATAATGATAGTGTTTCAAAGAAAATGATTTGTCTTAATAATTTTTTTACATGTTTAAACATGTTCTTGTTTTGTACCAAAAACAAAAACAAATGATTGTCCTAATCATGATTTCAATTATTACCAAATTAATGAAATGAACTTAACACACCGTTATACTCTTCAACTGAAATATTACTCTTATTATCTTCAAAGTGTCAACTGTCTAAATACAAGCAGCACTGTTATCTTTTAAAACAAAGTAGTGTTTTTAATTAAAATTGTAATCTTTTAATCTTTTAAAGAAGGATTTGATTCAAAGCAGAAGTTTTACACTTCAATTCCAAGAGGGAAATATTAGTATATTGCTTTTACTATTTATGGCTTATGTCTAATTATCTTTATTTTCTAGCATTCTTGAACAGCAACATCAGCAGTAAGGAGGAAAATACATCAAACTGTTTGTTAAGATTGTTTTAGTAAAACTATGGTTTACATAAAGTTTGGGGGAAAAAACTGGCCACACATGATTTTTGATTCAGTTTTTCTAATCATCACTACTGTGAAATTAAATATAAGGTCCTGCCATTTAAAAACATAATAATTCATAATAATTTGTCAGGTATTTTAATTGAGCAATTTTCTTCTGCACCGACTTGCACAGTTTCTTGTTTTTTGTTCATTACCATCACTGCTACTCTGAAGGTGCCGCTTTAATAAATGACTTATTTGGTCGTAGTACTGTATGAGCGCAATGGAAAAAGCAAATGGATCCAATTGTTCATTTGTGTGTGTTGTTATACATTATTAACATTTTTAAATCTTTATTTCATATATTAACCATGTTGAAATGTTTTATAGATATGTAGAGTAGGTGAAATAGTGTTGAACTCAGTATAATTTGACCTTAACCTTGTTTTTGTCTAAAAATTCCTTCTCAGTGTTTTGCACACACACATTCTCTTCGTAAGAACAGATTTTGCCACACACACATACCCTGAGAGCATCATCACTCACGGCCACTCTAAATCCAGTTCAATTTGTTTGTGAGATATTGTTTTGGGAAAAAAGTACCCTGAGAGTATATTTTGTCTAAAAAGATGAACACAGCTGCGGACTGTGTACGAAAATAATATTATGTAGCATATTGTGTGAGAACCAATCTGTTTTACTTATTCATGACGGGAGGAGAAATAGGTGTTCTCTTACTGATTTGGATTCTTTAAAAGCTGTATTCCGCAAAAGAGGGGGCACACACGCACCCTGGAATTCCACCTTTTACGTGATGTTCAGTGTTGTGTGACCGGAGATTCTCTGTAATAAATCATCTTTGCAAGGAGTTTTTCTCACAAGAAGTTTATCTTCAATTTTTTGGAACACGCAAAAGAGGACAAATAATTAGCCTCTATCAGTGTCTGTAGTGTTGTCCACAATGCTAAATAATGAGAGAACAAAGTTGAATACAGGACTATTGTGAAATTAAAATGTGATAAATGTCATTAAATGCTGACATTCTGTATCAAGTTAAGACCGGTCATTTTTTTAAATGTAACATTGTGTGTGATTTTTTTAAAAATAAATTATTTCTCTGTGTTCCAATTGCTAACTATGATGACGATGATGATGGGTCATGACATATGAAGTTGATACACGGGTGCGATGTTGTTGATGTCTTGGAAAAGTAGCACATTACAAGCAATTGTCTTGAAATGATCCCCACTCGCACGTTGTTGTATAACCACTCACATTTGCATACTGTGCCTGTACTTAATGCAACAACTGCTTGTCCTCACTCGTTCCCAAGGGTGTATTTAAATGTGATGTCTGCTGGTTTGAGCATTTGAGTTCTGAGAACAACGTCTCATAACAGTCCCCGTGACGCACTTGCACGACCTCGTTTTTCGAAACGTATGTATTTGTATTCATGATTAACGGCTTGGCAGCATTTGCTCACAGTTTAGGATCATAAAATAAGGATAATAATGATGAGTGTGGTTGATATACATGAATACTCGAACAAGGTGCTGTGAGTGAAAGATTTTGGGGTGACTCTTGAGTAATGACGATTCCCTACCGTCGAAGGCAGGAAATGCAAGCAGGTAACGTCACTTCAAAGTCGCCATATGACCCACATTTTACAACTGCTGACTGGCAGTTACATTTTCCCGCTCACTATGTCCTGCATTATCTGTGGCTTCTCCTCTGAATGCAGGAATGGGCCATCATTTTTCCACTCTGTATTGTAAATGAATTAATGGGCCGCTCCCTCTAAATTGTGAGCTGGTTTCTTTTTTGGGACGAGGGAGAGAATTGGCCTTGGCCCCAGAAGACACCGGCCAAGCGGGCATTTGCCTGCTTTACCCGATGGCCAGGCCAGCCCTGCTTGCAAACATCATTTACTTTAGAAAGAAAATGGTCTACGTATATAGAATTTTTAAACCTAATTCTGGTTACTTAATTCTGTCTGTCAGCGAGAGCCATCACATTGTGATAACTTACATTGATGTTTCTGCATTTGGCAATTTATTATATTATATTATTAGTATGGGATTTTTTTTAACTCTTTCACTGCCAGACGTTTTCAGAAATGGGTTGTCCCCAGTGCCAGCCGATTTAAGCATTTTGACTGATCTTTCAAGGTCCCCAGAAAATGTTGTGTTTGGACTATGGAGACACACATAAAAAAAAAATAAAAAATTGGATGACGTCTTTTGACGTCATTGGCAGCCCTCCGTAGGTTTTTACTTGACGTCTTTAAACGTCAGTGGCAGTGAAAGAGTTAATAGGCTTTAGGTGAACTGATGAATACACACACGCTCGCACGCACGCACGCACACACACACACACACACACACACGCACGTACAAAAAAAAAAAAAAAAATATATATATATATATATATATTTTTTTTTTTTATATATATATATATATAGAATTTTTTTTTTTTTTTTAGTATTTAAAAAAATAAAATTAAAAAAAAGCAAAGAAAAAAAAAAAAGAAAGAAAATGACATTTGTGACTATTTTGATATGTTACAGACCAAACCATTAACTGAAGCATAATCAATTTTCTTTAATCATTTTCTGTTTGTTACAGGAATGGATTTTTTTAATTTTTTTTTTGACTTCCAGATAGCTTTGAGGGAATTCTGGTCCACCATCCGGCATCTCAGGAGGGGAAAGCAGCGCACCATTACCACTGTGTAGAGTGGAGATGCTGACCTCAACTCGGGACGTCGTGAGTAAGTGTGGAAAATACTTTCCAAGACCTCCTCAACTCCACCCACACGTCTTCCTTTGAGGAACACAGTCTGGGGATCTCTGGGGTTGAATTCACCGAGGTGGTTAAAAAGCTCCGTGGTGGTAAAGCCCCAGGTGTGGATGCAGTCCACCTGGAGTTCCTAAGGGCTCTGAATGTTGTGGGACTGTCGTGGTTGACACGCCTCTACAACATCGCGTGGACATCAGGGACAGTGCCTCTGGATTGGCAGACCGGGGTGGTGGTCCCCCTTTTAACTCTTTGACTGCCAGACGTTTTCAGAAACGGGATGCCGCCAGTGCCAGCCGATTTAAGCATTTTGACTGATCTTTCAAGGTCCACAGAAAATGTTGTTTGGACTATGGAAACACACATACTACCAAATGAAAGATTGGACTCTCATCTCTTATCTTTTAGTTTGTTTCTACCTTATTCCGTTCTTCAGTAATCAACAATAGAAAATGGTTAGTTTCACCGAAATGCTCTGTTTTGAAACAAAAAGCGGAGAAAAAGAGCTTTTTGTGAAACGATGTTATTTCATGCACTCTAGTGAATTCTACACTTCTTTTTGTCCATGAATGATGCCACAAACACCTAAATAGTGCTTTACTTCTGTAATACACCACCACCAACAATGAAAAAGTGTTTTTAGATTGCAAAATACGTTTATTTCCATTCAACAGTGTAACAATTTGACAAAACAATTTCGCAAACTATTTACAAATGTGTGCAACTGTGGTACTATTTAAAATTATGTGGATGTTTCAAATACAGTTTTTCTTTTTGTAACACTGCCCTGCGTGCAAGGAGACGGAGCAGGATTTGCACAACAGATACGTTTCACTTCGATTGTCCGTTTCGCGTACAGACGTTACACTTTCTTGACAGCCTTTTTTTGCGGGGAATAGCAAGTAGCAGACTGTACCCACTCCAACGATGAATATGCATTGGACTCGGGGCACTCTTCGTCGTCCGGTTGAACGTCCGCCTGAGCGTGCTCGGTTGTGCCCCGCGTTTTCCGGTGTTAGCATCGCTAGCCCGTGAACCTTTATGACGTCATCATAGCCGCCGCGTCAGCGCTTCCAACTTTAGCGTCAACCTCGGAGTCACCATCATCATCATCGATGATGATCATCGTCGTCATCAATGTGCCCTTTAGCACTGGTCGATGCTTTTCGTCTTTGAAAAAACTGCTCGAGCGTGAGCTGCTTGCAACCGGTCGCCATGTTCTTTTCCCTTCCCCAGCCATTGTCCCCTCTAGCTCCGCCTCACGTCTTCTACTGACGCCTACCCAATCTTGTCAAAAGAGAGTCATTGCTGCCATCTAGCGGCCAAAAATAGTCATTAGGCTAACTAGATCTGCTTGAAACTTTCACCACAGCTGGCCAAGGCTTTCCTCCACCCGTTTGCAAAAAAATAAATAAATAAATTGGAGAACGTCTTTTAACGTCCTTGGCGGCCCTCCGTAGGTTTTTACTAAACGTCATTTAACGTTTTTGGCAGTAAAAGAGTTAAGAAGGGAGGGCGTGTTCCAACTATAGAGGGCTTACACTCCAGTGTGGTTTTCGTCCCGGCCGTGGAACAGTGGACTCGGGATCTACACCCTCGTCAGGGTCCTCGATGGTGCATGGGAGTTTGCTCAACCAGACTACATGTGTTTTGTGGACCATGTCCCTCGGGGATTCCTGCGGGGGGTGCTTCAGAGTATCGAGCCCCCTGATACAGGCTGTTCTGTCCCTGAACGACCGATGTCAGAGTTTGTTTGGTCCTAGTACCTCCTAGAATAAGAATGAATGCTTTTGTCTGTCAAGCAAGCGTTCTCCGACACGTATTTTGTTTGCTGTGACACGATAGAAAGAAAATGACACGATAAGAACTTTTTGTTGTCTTTACAATATATATTGTCAAATCGCCCAGCAGTGGCAACCAGTAAATCCACCAACATTACATTTTTCATAAAATATTTTTTGTTGCTGCGTGCTGACAAACGTGGGCTCTACATTTTGGATAGAAAGACTCAATAACTCGATTATTCGATGGATTAATCGACAGGATAATCGATTGGAAAAAGATTCGATAGTGACGGCACTAGAATTAAACCAACGCTACCTGCAAGAAGACAAGCGAAGATTAATTCAATTCAACTGCAAATTCTGCTTTTGATACCACGAGTGCAACATTTGCTGATGATACTTGTACTGCCGGGCTGAACTTTAACCTTACATTTTTAGTGTTGTATTTCGGCTGTGTAACTTATATAAGATATTGTGTTGAATTTTGCACAGTAAAATGTGTGACAACAAAACATTGTAGTTTCTGCAAGTATTTATGACTAATATAGTGAAAATTGAGAAGAAGAAATAAGAGCATTTACATTATAATATTAACTCATTCACTGCCATTGACGACTATAAACGTCAAAAATTCATGTGAACTATTTCTATTAGTTTAACATTTTTTTCCATTTCATTTTATTTTTTATGAAAACCTAGAATTTTTTATTGTACATTTATAACAGATATGAAATTATCATGCGATTAATTGCGATTAAACGGCCCTTATTTTTTATATATATATTTTTAAATTAGGCCTGTTAGGCGATTTTTAATTGTAATTAATCACATGACTTCACTAGTTAACTAACGATCAATCCCAATTTTGTTTCTGTTCTAAATTTACAATACACTTTTTTTCCTAGGTTTTCATACTCTTGTTAGCAAAAGTGGAAAAAATGTTAAACTAATAGAAATAGTTTAAATTAATTTTTGACGTCTATACCCGTCAATGGCAGTGAATGAGTTAAAAGTGATACTTGTAATAGACAAAGGAACGAAAGCCTCCAAAGTATTTCACTCATTAATCTGGACAGATCAAATTGATTTTGACAGTCATAGAGTAAATGTTCAAATATCATCAGTCATGGCTGACGATCTTTCAACGCCCAGTGCAAACCTTTTTGCTTGTTTTATTTTATAGTGACTGAACATACAAAGTGATACTATATAAACAGTAAAAACCATGACGCAATTTAAAATCATTAAATGCATGTTTCAATGTGTGGGGTTGTGCGCAGGTGTTGGCGTTTCGATTCAGTCCGTTTTTTTAAAAGGACTTTTGGGCACTAGAAGTATGTCACAGTTACACAAATGAGTGGAAAATAAAAGTGCTCATGTCGCATACCTAACAGAACCAATCTGACCTGAATGACCAGTATTCCAGATTCAAAGCCTGGCTGCGTGTGTTTGCATGTGTACACACACACACACACAGAAGAATCAGAGGCTGTCTGTAGTTTGCCAATTTGAACGCACAGTGTCAAGTTACCAGACCCGAACGAGTGAGAAAGTACAAGCGCATCGTTTTACGGTCATTTCATACAATTCCTTTACACCAAATAAGTTGCCTACCTCCATAAATTTAAAAAAAAAAGGAATAAAATTTAACAAGATTACAAGGAAAAAATTGTAAAACAATCTTATTGTTAGATTTGTCTTTTTAAAAAACACAAATATTTTTAGGATGGTATAAATGTTAATGTCATGTATTTTTTTTGCCTGACCTTTGATGACAAAAAAACCCCCATCAAGCTTCAGTTACAATAATATTCATCAAGGACGGAAAAAGAATTGTAACATCTCGCTGTGAGGCCAACACCCACACGAACAACACATTTCAAATCAATACAGCAAGCTAAATCTCTTTTTTGACTTCATCCGGCTTTCAGCTTCTCTCCCTTTGATCAGGTGTGAACTGCGGCGAAGCGTGAAGCCACCTGAGGCCTTCACCTGAGGGCCGAGTGTCATGTCAGCAGTCTCTATGGCAGCAAAGGAAAACAATAGCTTGGGTAATGTATCACCAGGAAAGCAAACTCAGAGCTGCTCTTCAGACTTGTGAGAGACGGTTCACACTGTTGGGGACGATATGAATGCTGAAGACGCCATCCAATGTGCAGCCTTTAAACTTCCAACAGCCAGTCGCCATCTTCTACTCTAACTGTGATCGAATGTGCAGTGATTTTGGTCAACGCCGGAATTGAAAGAGGCTAATTATTTGTCCTCTTTTGCGTGTTCCAAAACATTTGAAGACAGATTTCTTGTAAGAAAAAACACCTTGCAAGGATGATTTATTAAACAGAGAATTCTCCGGTCACGTCAACAACACTGAACATCACGTATAAGGTGGAATTTTCAGAGTGCCCATGTGCCCCCTTCCCTTTGCGGAATCCAGCTTTTAAAGAATCGAGTTTTGAAAGTAAACGCCCCTTCTCCTCCTACTAAGAATGAGTAGAACAGATTGGTTCTCACACAATATGTTACATAATATTATTTTCGTACACAGACTGCACCTGTTTTCATTTTTAGACAAAATATACTCTCAGGGTACTTTTTCCCAAAACAAAATCTAGAGTGGCCGTGAGTGATGATGCGAACAGAGTCAGTGGTGTGTGTGTGGGTGTGTGCTCTCCCACGAAGAGAATGTGTGTGCGTAAACACTGAGAGGGAATTTTAGACCAAACAAGGTGTACCAGCTTAGGTTAAGGTCAAATTATACTGAGTTCAACACTATTTCACCTACTCTTCATCTATAAAACATTTCAACATGGTTAATATATAAAATAAAGAATTAAAATGTTAATAATGTCTAACAGTATCTAATCTACAATTCTAGCGGACAGTAACACCATTTTGGTGTTAGGCTGTTGACTGATGCCAATTGTAAAATTGTGAAAGACGGATGTTGCCACATCCAGCAGTTTCTCTTGCCAATGCTTACTGGTGGAGGACAATCGCATCATTGACCAGAGAGCGACACAGATGGAAGTCTGCATTCCAGTCCGTGACTTGCTTGCCCGCCAACATTCCATCCGTTTAACATATTAACACCCACCATCACAATGCTCGACCCTGTGCTCTAATGTTGTAAACGTGTTGACCCTATTTCATCGGTTGCTGAGCTTGTCGCTCGTTCTTCTGATATTTAAATATGTAACGAAAACGAATCTCCGAAATCATCGTGATGAACACATGCTTACGGAGCACTCCATACTAAGTCATTTGTTCTATCGTCCACACAGTCACCATTTGTGATTCTGGTCGTTTCACAACGTCTGTACTGTCTTACTGCAGCGTCGGCAGAAATGTTCGGAATGTCAAGCAACAAATAGTAATTACAGGTAGAATTGCAGTGAGTTAACATTAGGAGTGGGAACCTCTGGGTAGCTCACGATACGATACGATATGACAATACCGCGATTATCGATATATTGGTCAGGTAATAAATCCACGATAATCTACCATAAAACTACTCAGGACATAAATTGATGTTTTTTCAATGAGAAAATTATTTCTTTTTGTACCATCACTGAAACAAAATATTCAAACTGGTGTCAACTTCACAGTGACAACTTTAGTGTATTTTTTTTTTAAACAAATACAGAGGCCACTTTCTGTGAACAAATTTGTGTCTTTCTTAAATACTATTGTCATATTAAATTGTCTTACATATTAAATCCAATTAAATCAATATTAACTCATTCACTGCCATTCACGGCTATAGACGTCAAAAATTCATTTGAACTATTTCTCTTAGTTTAACATTTTTATTCGCACTTTTGTTAACAGGAGTATGAAAACCTGACACCCCTAATTAAAAAAAAAGAAGTAAAAATTAGTCAGACGATTACATTTTTTAATCATAATTAATCGCATGACTTCAATAGTTGACTCATAATTTATCACAATTGTTTATATCTGTTATAAATGTAGAATAAAAATGTTTTTATAGGTTTTCATAAAAAAATCTAATGAAAAAAATGTTTAACTAATAGGAATTGTTCACATGAATTTTTGACGTCTATAGCCTTCAATGGCAGTGAATGAGTTAATATTCCTCAGAAATTGTGGGCTTCAAAAAGCCGAAACCATAAAATATGTTTTAAAATGTTACGTATGCAAAACGGAGTCAGTCGCTGGACAGATAATAAATGTCTTACACAAGTAAAAGTAAGCTCATGAGTCTTCTTTGTCTGAAGACTTCCATACATTTCCCCGCCACTCTTATGAGGTGCTCCCTCTAGTGGCCTGCCAAGTAATTGCTTAAAAAGTAATGAACAATGGAGCCGTTATAGTGGCTGTATATCAACTACAAATATCGTGATACTTGAGTAGGCGTATCATTAATCGGGAGGCAAAGTATCACAATTGATCGCAATATTGATATATCGCCACACTCCTAGTTAACAGACACGTGAATTTTGCATTCATTTACGACTTTTATGAACTAATTTATACTGTTCTTTTTCCAGGTTATTTCAAAGACAAAAATTTGGAGACCAAGTTTATATTTGTTTTGAATTGTCTTCAATTCAAACCAGGTACAAATTATACATATGGCCACAAATATAATATACTGGTGCATAAATCCCCCCTAATATTAAGTTAATTATGCAAGTTTGACATTGATTAAATTATTTTTAAAGCCATCAATATGCTTCTGGTATAATTCTGACTATGTATTTCACCACTAACCCTAACCCTAACCCAAACCCTGAAATTGCTTGGATTCCTAGCAAAGATGAATCTTTAAGAACAGCCCACATAGTGATGTGTGATATGGACAAATTCTTATACAGTACATCAATATAGGTACTGGTAATTTAAAATTTAAAAAAGTGCTATTAAATTAGCTGTTTCATAGGTTGAGTTTTAGGATTTCAAGCTTGTTCTGAAAACCCCCGTTTACTCAATTGTGGTGTTTCCATCTGAACGCTTGGGGCACCATTTAAAAGCAGTATGTAGATACAAGATTTTAGAGATGAAGGAGAAAGCAGAAGATACAAGAAGTTTGATAGTGTATATGGTTGCTATGATAAATGTGCTGAGTTGTAAATAAAGGGAATAAAATAGAAATACTGTACAAGACTGCAGCGACCATCCGCATGGAACAGTTCAGCAGGACACACTGATCAATACTTCGAACGCACCTCACGGCTAGCAGTGGACAAGCATATATGCACACTCTAAAAACAGTTGGGTCAAAAGTAACCCAATTGTGGACCAAAAATGGACAGACCCACTTTATGGGTCAATTTGACGCAACTTTCTAGGTTGTTTTATACAAAATGACTAGGGGTGTGCCCCAAAAATCGATTCTCATAAAAATCGCAATTCTCATTTAGTAAGATTCAGAATCGATTTTAAATGTCGCAAAATCGATTTTATTTAAATTATTTTATACTGTCTTACCTTTGTTTGTGTGTGCCTTTATTGGCCACTTAGGGGCAGTGTGGTTCCACGCGGTCTGTTACACTGTTGAGTTGTAGCCACATTAGAGAGTAGAAGGAAAAAGTCACGATCAAGTTATTCCAATGAAAGTTGTTTTTTTGCAGCGTGGAGTCGTTCTTTTGAGTGATGAAAGTGCCGCGAGTAACGTGCTAATTAGCATTAGCGAGTCAGACTGGAGTAGATCATTACGAAAATCTATTCTGAATCTAAAATAAATTCTGAATCGAATCGCACAACCAAAAATCGGAATCGAAAGATTCTCACCCCTAAAAATGACCCATTTTTTTTGACCCAAGTAAAGGAACTGACTAGGGGTGTTAGAAAAAATCGATTTGGCAATATATCGCAATATTACAGCACGCAATTCTCGAATCGATTCAATATACGGCCGAATCGATTTTTTAAACATCAATTTTTTTATGGGAATATTCAACAAAACGTCTTACTTAGGGTTAGGATTCACACATTAAGCATGGAAGAATGTCATATTAATGGAACATTAAGCCTTAATATTTTATTTCAGTGCGGTTCAAACATGAAACAGACTGCAACCTGAATTTTCAGATAAATAAATAAATTTTCATATAAATCTTACAGTGTACATGTACAAGTTTACTGATTCATTTTTTTTTTATATGAGTAAAAAAAAAAATCGCAATAATCAATTTATAGATTCGTATCGGGATTAATCGGTATCGAATCGAATCGTGACCTATGAATCGTGATACGAACTGAATCGCCAGGTACGAGGCAATTCACACCCCTAGAACTGACTAATATTTACAAGTTGTTTTATGCTGAAAGACCAATTTCTTGACTCAAAGTAGTAGAGGATCGGTCCATTTTTGACCCATAGTTGGGTTATTTTTAACCCAACTGTTTTTAGAGTGCATTCCGCAGGCCTGGGTAGAAGTTTGGACAGCACAATTGATAACATTTTAATCATGATCACGATTTTGGCTGCAATTGTGCATTGCGCTAATAAAAGACAATTCAATACATACACAGAACGGTACATTTTAAAGTGGAATGATTTGATTTGGTTCGATTCAGTCAGATTGCGATTCGACTCGATACGCTTGTATGCTGCATGCTGCAATTCTCTCGGACCTTCCACATCCTGGTCACTACCTCTTCCAGCTCCTTCGCTCAGGTAGGCACTATCAAACTCTGCACCCTAAAACCAGAAGACATCCCAATAGCTTCTTCCCTCTTGCTTTCAATTCACTCACAATTCCTTAACTCTTTGACTGCCAGACGTTTTCAGAAAATTTCAGGGATGCCGTGGGTGCTAGCCGATTTTAAGCATTTTGACTGATCTTTCAAGGTCCATAGAAAATTATGTGTTTGGACTATGGAAACACACATACTGCCAAAACAAGATTGGACTCTCATCTTCCATCAGAAAAAAAAAAAGTTCGTTTCTACCTTATTCCGTTTTTTGAGTAATCAACAATAGAAAATGGTTAGTTTCACCTGTTTTGAAAAAAAACGTCTTTTAACGTCTTTGGCACTCCTCCATAGGATTTTACAAAACGTTATTTAATGTTTTTGGCAGTCAAAGAGATATGCAAAAGTTTGCCAAGTTCCCCCATCCCTGTGTGACACTAATGCTGTATGGGTTATTGTAGCTTCAACTCTACATATTTGTATGACTGTCGTTGATCAATATTCCACAGCACTAGACACTTTAAAGTGCCCAAGAAATTTCTGCCTCATTGCAAATTACAAATTGTCTCACAAGTGCTGTGCTACTGGTCACTTTAAATGGTGCAACAATTATCTGCATCATCTGACATCACACTTCTGCACTCATTTCAATCATTTCTGCATAATTCACCTACATGTTTTAAAAGGAACCCCGACCGTCATGACAAGTTTGCTCTATATTATTTAAGCAAGGTAAGTCTCCGTAGGGTTCCTAAAGAGACATTCAAAACTCTTGAATGTGTCTGGACTTTCCCAATCGCATATTTCTTTAGGAACGCTATGAGGTTTAACTTGCTTTCCTTGTAGGCGTTTCACATTGCTCGGCAGAGAGTCTGCAGACGTTCACTGAATGCGTTGTGACGTAAATAACAATGACGTTTCTACAAAATGTATTCAACTGGAAAAACTACTAAAAAAATAAACGTTAGTAACAAGCAAATACATAGCAAAATTGTCATGACAGTCCCTTTTAAAAACTCAGATGTTACTTAAAGAATGGTTATAATCAGTCACTACAAGCCCAAAGGTAATATGACATTCATGCCCATGACAGTAATAATAAGCAGAATGTACAGATGAGACAACAAAGTTAAATACAAATGTGTAAAGGAATCTTGACAAGTGTATTTCAACATCATCTAGTGACGTGTTCAATGTGCTTGACTAGCTTGATTCCTTCAACTCAGAGGGACGCAGCACAAACAAAAGGTGAGTATAACTGACACAAGGTTGAAGGAAACAAACAAGCATCTCAGTCAAACATAACGCAATATAATTATCATCTTCTTACTGTATGCTTATAGCAGTATGGTGGAATAAATTACAACGTTTAAAAAAACGTGAAAATTGCAGACATATTTATGGGTTTGAAAAATAGTTGAAAATTGCGAATGCATGTGTGTGAATCATTTCGAGACAAATCCATCCCCATATTATTAGAGCTGGCCTATAAAAGTAGAACTTTTTTTAATGTCTTTTAAACTTGTAAAAGAAAAAATCAACCTGTTTTATCAGGTTTAACTTACAATAAAAGTTATTACAGTAAAATATTTTTGCAAATATATGTAGTCGCTGTCAATCTTTATGTGAGACTAAACAGTATGCCTACCAAAACAACTTTACATCAGCAAATATGGTCATAATATACCTCCACGAAAAAAGGGTGCGACTGAATCCTGTGCTGGTGCGACCAACTGAAAAAGTTGCTCGCTTCAGTGCTACCAGTGCTAAATTTAGTGCAGAGCCCTGAATGATTCACATGCTTACTTAGCCAGGGCTCCAGACTGCCCCTAAATCACAGGTGTCAGAGTCCGGTCTCAAGGGTTTCTCTACTCCAACACACCTGATTCAATGATCAGGATCCTTATCAGGCTCCTGCAGAGCCTGCTGATGATCCTAAATATGAATCAGCTTTGTTAAACGTGGGAAACCTCTAAAACATGCACAACTCAGGCCCTCGGAGACCGGACTTTGACACCACTGCCCTAAATGGTCATGTTTTTTTTTTTGTTTTTTTTTTACACTTTGGATCAAAAAACTTTAATTGCAGGAACTTATTTATAAAGCTATTGTCTGCATTTATGAAGTTTATCACAGTTAATTCTTCTTTGATGCAATGGATATCTGAAGTTGAGACATGGTACAGTAATTTCTGGACTATAAGGCGCACCAGACTATAAGCCGCGCCAGCTAAATTTGGGGAATACTCGAGTTTGTTACACATATAAGCCGCACCTGACTGTAAGCCGCAGGTGTTTTAATGTTACCACACCGGTCTATAAGGGTTCCCGCTACTTTCGTTTCCATATTGAGTGCGCAAATTGTCTCGCTCTCGTTTTGTCTCTCCTACTGTATTTGTTGGCACTTGGTTTGTTTTGCTCTGCCTGACGCTCTTGCGCTTCCTTTATAGTGTGCCCCCTTGTGATCTGATGGATAAGCCGCACCTTTGTATTAGCCGCAGGGTCGAATACAAGTGAAAAAAGCACCGGCTTATAGTCCAAAAATTACTGTACTCACTTACCACTGTCATGTCATAGTGACAGTTGTAACAAATATGTATATTAGAAAATCAAGTTTTGTTTAATGCAACAATTTATGGCCAACCTAGCTCGGATTTTTTTTCCCCCTCAGTTCACCAACATTTCTGTGCTGTGTTTACAGGTTAAGTTAGGTCGATCCAAACTCTTGTACAATTGCAGTGAACACTGATAGATATTATAACATTTTTAATTCTTCATTTCATATATTAACCATTGTTACACATTATTAACATTTTAATTCTTTATGTTAACCTTGTCGAGATGTTTTGTGTCCTGTGCAGAGCAGATGGTGTTGATTTCGGTATAATCTGACCTTAAGTTGGGACATACTATTTAGTCTAAAAAGTTCCTTCTCAGCGCTTTGTGCGAAAACACATTAGGTCCTTGAGAACAGAATCTGTTTCGAACACGCACTCCTGACTCTGTTTTCGCCATCGCTCATGGAAAAGTACCCAGAGAGTATGTTTTGTCTACAAATGAAAGAGAGGCGGTCGGTTTTAACTATAAGAAGCCATTGTACACGCGGAAGAGACACACTTCGACGCTCTGAATCCCACCTGTTTAAGTGATGAATTAGAGGCTGTATGAGTGTCCAGAGATCTCTGTTGGATAAAATCATTTTTGCAAAGGTGTTTTTTCTTACATTAAATCTATCTTCAAGTTTTCGAACACGCAAAGAGGACAAAATAATTTTATTCCTCTTTCAACACAGACCAGGCACGATACACGGCTACATGCACACTGATTTTTTTTAAATATGCAAGTCCCTATACGACGAGGGAGGGGGCGAGGGGGTTGAATTCAAGTGTGTGCGCTACTGCTTTAGTGTGTGTTTAAGACACACACGACGATATCTCTGCCTACAATCAAAAGCTTGCACCCACAAAGATTAAGATCTAAGTGGCACAAGGGTACAACAGGCAATCCAGACTGACAGAAAATAAAAAGAGTAGCAAAGTAGCCAGAATAACTGTTAGTTTGTCATGTAAATAGACTGTGGTCCCGTCTCCTTGACATTTTCGCTGTGGCGAATGACACGTTATGCAAACACACACCACAGCCAGTTGCTCCTTTATTTGTGTCCGACAACAGCGTGCGTTTCAGGTAACTTCCTAATCGACTATTGTTCCTTTTGTGTCACAATCGTGGCTCGCACGAACTTGGACAGTATTGAGCACATACACAGGACTTTGGATTATAAATATTGAACAGGTTTAACATTTAGCCTACAGCTATCGGCCCTGTTTTTCGAGCATTTTGGGGAGGGGGGGGGGGGAATAATCACTCAACACCGCCCACACCACAATCAGTCAGGAGGATCAACAGCTGGCTTTGATCAGAATTGGGGGGGTGCTTAAATTTGTCCGGATTATCACTGTGTGTGAAGTTGTGAACCCCACTTTAGCTATGAAATTGACTGCCAAAACCCCAAATTGTTATTGTGTAATATGTCAAAACCGAAAGGGGTAACAAAGGAAGCATTTACATTAAAATAAACTTTACCTCTCTTGTTTTATTTTCATTACAAACTAAGTCTTTCTGTTTCTGAATGTAAACGATCATTGTTTATTATCAGCCCGTTCCATGTTGTTGGTAGTGTAAATAGCACCCCTTTTTGATTGTAGACCTGCCCTCAGCTCCATGCACGCACACACACACACACACACACAAAGTGGAAGGTGCACTCATTTATGGGAGAGAAGCAATACTGACCTACAGTATTTCTCCGTACATAATCACGTGACAAGTGTGCTGAGATTCAGTTTAGATCATGAAAGCAGTCGTGAAAAACAGGCTCGAACCTTTCACACAACATTTTGCGATGTTCCAACTTTATCAGTATGCCTCTTATTGACAATGTATGGGAAGATGAGATTTTAAAAAAACAAAGTCATTTAAAAAATGCTAAGAAATAATAACATATTGCCATTAAATGTTTTTACTATGAAGATAAAAATTTGAGCTCAGGTGTATCCTCTCCTCAGACTCGACCAACCACGTTTTCCAATGCTAATTTCTGGCAGGAGGTGTCCAAGCAGGACATGCAGATTCAGGGACAGTTTCTTCCCCCTGGCCATACCACTGTTGAAAACTCATACATAACAATCATCCCTCATCTATGGACTCGAACAGCAACCAACTGCCACCCCCACACTCTCCCACCAGATCTCCGATGGACTACAGTTGATCATTAATGCTATCCATCCATCCATAAAATGATGGTGCAATATAATCAGTATAGAATTCCTTTGATACTGTGAGTTAATGTACTGAAATTTTGATAAATATGTCCACTGACTGTTTAAATAACAATAAAGAAAGTCTAAATGGTACTTGAAATGCTTCTGTTGCAGAAGTGCAGAACAGATCATTTACAGACGTTTAAAAAAAAAATCGATGTAAACAAAAAATGAAATAAACTCTAAAAAAAAATTGGGTCAAAGTAAACCCAAATTGGGTCAAAAAGGGACAGACCCTTTCTCGGCATTTAACCCAAAAAGTTGGGTCAACCTAAAAAATTGGGTTGCTTTTTGGGTTATTAATTTCATTTGATCTGACTTTTTGGGTTAAAATAACTCAAAACGTTGAGTCAGTCCATCCTTGACCCAATTTGAGTTATTTTTTTGACCCAACTGTTTTAGAATGTAATAAAATTAAAGAATTTATTTTTGACCCAATTCAATCGGGCTATTCAATTAACCCAAAAAGTTGGGTCAAATAAATAAATCACAAATGAAGCCCAAAAATTGGGTGGTGTTGCGGGTTATCAATTTAATTTGATCCAACTTTTGGGTTAAAATAACTCAAAACGTTGGGTCAGTCCATCCTTGACCCAATTTGAGTTATTTTTTTGACCCAACTGTTTTAGAATGTAATAAAATAAATATGGAGTATTTGGTACATAAAGACAAGTGTATGTTTCGAAGTAAGCAATAAATAAATGTTGACATTCTTCTTCTGTTTTAATTCTCTTTAGTAAGTCACAGTGTCCCATCACTGGTGAGCTATTTTGAGAACCGACACGTGAGCTACTCATGTTGTCCATACAAGACAATGTACACTAATCACCCGAGCAAAAATGCATCCGTGTTTGCAGTGTCTCTTTCGTCTTGCACCCTCCCTCATCCTCTATGCGTAACTGCTCATCCCTCCTCTCTCTGCCCTGCTTAGAGGTCCCCTAAACTCAGTATTAAACAATTATTGAAACCTTGACTTTTTGAAAATTTGTCAGGAATCAAACAGGCATGCAGTAGAATAGTGCGCCAGGTGACATCATAACCCATAACTATAAAATGTTATCATTTCAATCTGCATCCAGACTTGTGCCCATTTAAGTAATGAAAATAAAAGTCACCTAACCCTTGCAGTCCCCAAAAAATAATTGAGGAACATTTACATTAACAGGATTAATGAAAATTAAAGTGCTGTGTCATTTGCAGAGCACCTGAATTGTGGAAAGCCAACATTGGAATGTTTCAGTGACTCATTGTCGTGACCAACATTGTGCCATCAGCTGATGGCTGTGGAGTTCCTCTTGTTCAATGTGGCTTTGTCATCCTTACAACAAAATTGTGAGAATGATCTACTTCCTCAGCCACATGATGGGGTTCTCAGCGAAAAGAATGAGCTACTTGGGCTCCACATTCTTCAATTCGCACGCAAGCCAATTAGGTACAGCTGATGCAAGCGTGAAAGGAAGCCGTGAGCAGCAATGAACAAGCCACCACAGCCAAAATGATCATTTCAATTTTATGTTATGCTCTGCCACATTCAAAAGTGAAGCATCAGATTTTTATGTCATTACAAAAAAAAAAAAAAAAAAAAAAAGAGTCCAATTTCACTTGATTGGTCCGAAAATTTAGATTTTACATATAACGTTGCTATGTCCATCTATCGGTGCCGGGGGTGTATAATGTAGCGACAATAAATCAGTCAACTCTACGGATGTTCCAATCAAGGTTTTACGATGACGATTCCGATCATCCATGAGCAAGATTGTCCAATATTGATTCCGACACCGATCACATGGATTAGTTGTACGCACAAATCAAAAAAAAGTTCCACATGGCAGCATCAGAATGTTTTGGTTTTCCCGTGCAGTGTTAAGGAAAAGGAGGGGACACAGAAATCATCCAAAAACGATAAATAAATATTTGTGCAGTTTAATATTCTTTTAATAGCTAAAGCTGTGTTTAAATGTGTTTGGTAATTTAAAGAATTGTAAAATCCATCTGTCGCTCCTCTTTCTTTGTAAATATTCTATGTTATCTGGAGACCCAAGGCTAATAAAAAAAAAAGGAAGCAGCCAATGTACAATATGTACATACATGTTTGTTTTCATGGCTAAATTAATCTGTGGCGGCTTTTGATAAGGTGCACTTTGTAGTCCGGAAATTATAGTACTAATTACAATACTGTGCTCATGACTGAACATGTTTGGTGGTCTCAATTTAAAAAAGAAAAAAGTGTGCCGGCAGTTTTATAGATCAGTGTTCCAAAAAATTCCTTGCACACGATCAAGTCACTTTAAAGGGACATTCAGTGATCCCTAGCGCCATCTAGAGGTCAAAGAATAGCATTAGAAGCATGCAGGAGCACGCACACTATGGTGGCTCAGAGAGATTATATTTGGCAAGCCCACCACTAATTCTTATTTTGTGTGAGTAAACGAACATCTCGGCGAGCGATGGCGACTTGGCAGCCGTTGTGAAGCCCGGCGAGCCGGATTTAGCCGGAGCAGCTAACAAGAGCAGCTAGCGGGAGTCATAGGCTGGAGTGGCTAACAACAGTGGCTAGCGGGAGGTGCTAGTAAAAAAAAAATTTAAAAAATTAAAGATAGTAAAAGCTTGCGAGAGCAAAGCAGAAAATGACAAGCAACGGGCCCGGATCACGGGAAAGTGATGACCACCTGAAGGCCTCATTATGTCATTATGCAAACACACACGAGCTATTCTTCCTCCTTCCAGTCTCCTCCACCCCATGACATCCAATCACAAATCACACTGACTCAGATAACTTCACTGTCTGACGTTGAAAATCTTGCAACAATTAAGGTAGCACAACAGATTTGCTACAATTCATTACTGCAAAGCATTCCACTATTCTTGTTTTTTTTTCTTTATGATACTATATACTACCTTATAAACTGTAGCTTTATGAATGTAAAGCATCTTCTGTCTTTTTTTTTTTTTTGCATTACGCGTAATAAGCAATAACCCTACAGTTGCGTGACATGTATTGGTGTTGGAGTTTTACAAGTTCCAGCCGTCTGCGATGCATTTGAATTTGATTGAATGAGCGAGTGTCAGAATGTGATTGGATGAGAGAGTTGGGGGTGGAGCCAGTGAAACTGAGGAAAGTGAGTGAGCCAGTTTGCGTTGGAGGCGAAAGCATGGAAAACAATTTGACAACTTGAAACAAACATCTAGAACGTCATCCATTCGTTGACATCGACTCAATTATCAGCAATTGATTTTTTTAAAAGTGTCTTAAAAAAATCTTATATCCTCTGAACTTCTGAAGCACTTAAATGGTGGCAGGTGTGTGTTGACTCCCATTTAAACAAGTTTGAATGTGATTGGTTAATTCTGAACACATCTAAACGCACATTAAAAACACCTCTCAGTTGTTCAAGTTTAATCCCCGCATGTGTTTTTTTCCAATAGATTTTTACAGGTTACGTGTCACTTTAGTAGTGGCAAAAGTTTTTTTTTTTTTTATTTAATTTTATTTTATTTATTTTTTTTATTACACAAGCCTGGCATTTGAACAAAGGCGTGTAGACTTTTTCGTATTCACTTGCATAAAAATTGCAGGTGACGACGACGACACAATTATCTCACACACACATCAGCTAAAATATGTGACACATGACAAAATGACTACACACTTTGTTCAACTCGAAAAGTTCAACCGTTATTGCCATGACTTAGCAGTGACAGAGGCCATCTGCTGCACAGGCGTAAAAGCAGAAATGGGAAATATATGAAAAGTAAACACATCTTATGTCAATGATAGCTTAAGAGTAGACTAGACGCACTTCATATTAATTGAAACAAACGATACATGTTCTTTACTACATGTGAAAATGAATGTAAAGAAAGGAAGCTATGAGAAGAAACGAAAGTGTGAAGTCTGAACATACGACAAGAAGAAATCCTCATAAATGTTTAATATATTTCTGTTTTCAGTGATACAAAAAAATTCTAAAAGCAATTTCTAGTTGCTATTGACTTGTCATCACCCTCCCTATTATGAAAACTGCTTGGTATCCTTTCGATAACGCAAGCAGGGAAACAATCGCTAGACTGTTGAGGAGCACACTACAACTTTCTAACGTTTTGTCCTGCTCTCATTGGGACAAGACAAACCAGTTTTTTCCCCTCACTTTACTCTTTATCACGCTCCCATATTGACACACACCCCTCCTGAATCATTTACACTGCTGTCCCCCTCCACAAAAACCCATCCCCCACCTGACAGGTTTGCCCTATCACCTATGCGCCCCTCCCTGTTCCTCAGTGACGTTACATCCGTTTTAAACCAGATCCCTACCTGTGTGTCTCCTTTCACCAACATCTCATCCCCTCCCCTCCCATTCAATCAATAAAAGCAAAGGAGGAGAACAGGTAGACTCTCCCTGACGCCTCACAGAAACGCCCGCTAAAGTCATGTTTGTAAAGGCAATAACATCAAAAAAAAATTTTTTTAAAGGACGTTGGCTAACCAGTAACATCTTTTAGATAGATAGATAGATAGATAGATAGATAGATAGATAGATAGATAGATAGATAGATAGATAGATAGATAGATAGATAGACAGGACAGGACAGGACAGGACAGGACAGGACAGACAGAGATGACAGATAGATAGATAGATAGATAGATAGATAGATAGATAGATAGATAGATAGATAGATAGATGATAGATAGATAGATAGACAGACAGACAGACAGACAGACAGACAGACAGGACAGACAGAGAACGACAGACAGGACAAGACAGACAGATAGATAGATAGATAGATAGATAGATAGATAGATAGATAGATAGATAGATAGATAGATAGATAGATAGATAGATAGATAGATAGATAGATAGACGGACAGGACAGGACAGACAGAGACAGACAGACAGACAGACAGACAGATAGATAGATAGATAGATAGATAGATAGATAGATAGATAGATAGATAGATAGATAGATAGATAGATAGATAGATAGATAGATAGATAGATAGACAGACAGACAGACAGACAGACAGACAGGACAGGACAGACAGAGACAGACAGATAGATAGATAGATAGATAGATAGATAGATAGATAGATAGATAGATAGATAGATAGATAGATAGATAGATAGATAGATAGACAGACAGACAGACAGACAGATAGATAGATAGATAGATAGATAGATAGATAGATAGATAGATAGATAGATAGATAGATAGATAGATAGATAGATAGATAGATAGATAGATAGATAGACAGACAGACAGACAGACAGACAGAGACAGACAGACAGATAGATAGACAGACAGGACAGGACAGACAGATAGATAGATAGATAGACAGACAGGACAGGACAGACAGAGACGACAGACAGACAGACAGACAGACAGACAGATAGATAGATAGATAGATAGATAGATAGATAGATAGATAGATAGATAGATAGATAGATAGATAGATAGATAGATAGATAGATAGATAGACAGACAGACAGACAGACAGACAGACAGACAGACAGACAGACAGACAGACAGATAGATAGATAGATAGATAGATAGATAGATAGCTAGATAGATAGATAGATAGATAGATAGATAGATAGATAGATAGATAGATAGACAGACAGACAGACAGACAGACAGACAGACAGACAGACAGACAGACAGGACAGGACAGGACAGGACAGGACAGACAGAGACAAACAGAGACAGACAGACAGATAGATAGAGAGACAGGACAGGACAGACAGAGATGACAGACAGACAGATAGATAGATAGACAGACAGGACAGGACAGGACAGGACAGGACAGACAGAGACGACAGACAGACAGACAGATAGATAGATAGATAGATAGATAGATAGATAGATAGATAGATAGATAGATAGATAGATAGATAGATAGACAGACAGACAGACAGACAGACAGGACAGGAAAGGACAGACAGAGACAGACAGAGACAAACAGAGACAGACAGACAGATAGATAGAGAGACAGGACAGGACAGACAGAGATGACAGACAGACAGTTAGATAGACAGACAGGACAGGACAGGACAGACAGAGACGACAGACAGACAGACAGACAGACAGATAGATAGATAGATAGATAGATAGATAGATAGATAGACAGACAGCTCTTTTGTGGCCGATTTACAAA